>NW_016175356.1:0-10097 GCF_001687245.7 Rhagoletis zephyria
AAAGGGGTGTGAGGCCTACAAACCTACCGACCTTTAGCTATCTTTGAATGAATTTTTTTATTCTTCTGTAGGTGTGTTTGTAAGTGAAATCCTCCTAAATGGTTGTACGGATTTTAACGAAACTTTTTGTGTACATGAGTGGGTCTCTGGATGGTTTAGTTTCACAATTTAATCCGACAGTTGGCGCTGTAGTTGAGTTATTAATAAAAATCTTATTTATGATCCGATTTGGGTAATGTTTTAAATATGTATGCAATACTATTGCAAAAACGCGCTGCCAAGGGGTGCTGAAGTCGAGCTACTACTAAAAATAGCCAAGTGAGAAAAGGGGCCGTGAAGGTCAGATTAAATCGACCTGTTGCACCATTGAGTATATCGAAAGCTCCTGCGTTGCAATTGGCCCCGTGGATGTGATTTTCCAATATTATTGTGCGTTCAAACGTTTAAGGTATTTCGTCTGAAATAAGTATATGTATATTGCATTTCTGTAGAACAATGCACCCATTTTGAAATTGCCACCTACTATACTCTAAAGCTTCTAGGACATTCACTATAGAACCGGGTCATTGTTGCCGCCAGGGAGTGAAGAGGAAAAAATNCCAAACCTTAATCTTAGCAGACAAATGTGCCAATGAAAATCGTAAACGTCAATTGTTGGTGAAAATGTTGGATCAAAAAGTTTCAATAAAATATATAAAAATTTTGGGCGGGTCGAAGTTCGCCGGGTCTGCTAGTATGTGTATATATGTATACACTGACTGTACTAACGCTTCCGCAAACGCTTAGTCAACTACGCAACAACACAATTTGATGCACTTGTACCCACGCCACTCGACAAGCCTACTTACATAGATTTCTGGACTGTTGCTGCTATGGGTTTTACACCTCTTTTGGAAGGTATTTTTTCCAAACTACACGATTTGTTGCTATTCTTTTTGTTTTTGTAATGGGTTTGCACCTCTGAACAATTGGCAAGCCTTTTTGCCAAGAAGCGACCAAATTAAAACACGATAGTTTAACCAAGATGTGTATTTCGCGAAACGGATTCTCTATAATAACATTTATAGCCTTCAAGGACAGACCATTTATATAAAATAAAATTAGCTTAAAGAACTGTTATCAAAAATTAATAAACAATAGATACCTATGAACATGACAGCAAATGGTTAAAATAAACAAATTACGAATATGAGTGACAAGAAGAAATACAGTGGAGGGCATATTTGAATTACTTGAAATTATATGAATTATAATTTAAGAATTTTGGTGCTTCTCCAAACATCCTCCCCTCGTTGGAAGCGATAGGCTTTCAACTCCATCAGGGTCCATGGGCAGGACACACAACTTGTTGATAGCGCGCCTGGTAGTGCCACTAGCGGTGCGAAGGACAGCCACTCGCGCAACTTCATCGTTTCCCTTGATGGTTTCAATCACCCTGGCCAGCGCCCACTTCAGCGGAGGCAAATTCTCATCCTTAACAAGCACCATGGTTCCGATTTCAATATTCGGCTTTCGGGAGCGCCATTTGCTACGTTGCTGCAGAAGCGTGAGATACTCAGCAGTCCACTTTTTCCAGAAGATTTGCTGCATATAGCAAACCCGCTGCCACCTGTCCAAGCGGTTAATATTAAGCACTGAAACGTCTGGCTCAATCAACGCGGTGAATGCTGACCCGATCAGAAAGTGGGCCGGGGTTAGTACGTCGAGGTCTTCAGGATTTTCTGTAAGAGGACAGAGAGGGCGAGAGTTCATTATTGCAGAAATTTCAACCACAAGTGTTCTTAATTCATCGAAGTTTAAAACCGAAAGTCCAACAACACGCCAAAAATGAAATTTTGCAGTTTTCACGTTCAGTTTCAGTTGCCTCCCAAAGCCCGCCAAAATGCGGAGACCTAGGAGGTATAAAGCGAAAATCGATACCATCGTCGAGGCACTGCTGATGAATTGCTTGGCGATTTTTATCGTTAAAAAATAGTTGCTTTAGCTCTGCCAATTCATTTTTTGCACCAACGAAGTTTGTAGCGTTATCAGACCAAAGCGTTTTAGGTTTACCACGCGTACATATCAAGCGCTTGAGTGCGGCTATAAACGATGGTGTTGACAAATCACTAACCAACTCGAGATGCACAACCTTTGTGCTAAAACAAACAAACAGGCAGATCTAGCATTTAATAGCAGGTTTATTGCGTACTTCAGATCGATAAAAAAACGGGCCACAAAAATCCATGCCAGTTACTAATAATGCTCGGTTTGCCTGCACACGATCGGCCGGCAAGTCGCCCATAAGATGCTCTGCTGTTTTTGGCTTAACTCGAAAGCATCGTATGCACTTGTTGATCACCTTAGCTACAGCCTTCCTTCTACTTATTGGCCGGTACTGGAGACGAATCGACGCTAAAACGGCTAGTGGTCCACCATGCAACATTTTACGATGAAAACGACCAATCATGCCCTTCTGGCAGTATGATTGGATGCTTTGATTCAAAGTTCAATGACGAATTTTCAAGTCGCCCGCCCACGCGCATCAAGCCGTCTTCATCTATAAACGGCATTAGTGAATATAAATCGCTAGACGCGGCTATCTCCTTGCTTGCTACTAAAACCTTATAGTCGGAAGGCAAGTGCACTCGCTGAATCATTCTTAACAAAAGCTTTGTGCCTAAGCTAATATCTTCAGTAGTTAGCATTCCAAATTTTCGATCATCCTTGCACCCTATGGCTCTTGAAAATCGGTTGACGTAGGCATATATACGCTGCATTTTCGGGAATGAATTCACAATCTTGCAGTTCTGTGAAAAATCAATACTTTTTGTTGTTGATAACATTGCAAACTGACGACGCTCGGGTAGGTCATGAACAGGTGCGAAGTCCGCGGGCCATTCATTGCGACCGAGCTGCAGAAAGTGAGGCCCATACATCCATAGTGGCGAATATAACAATTCCAAAGGCGAAGCTCCCCGCTACAGAATGTCTGCCAGGTTCATACTAGTTGGCACGTACCGCCACGACATGTGCTTGGTGAGAGTTTGAATGCTGCTTACCCGATTTGAAACGAACATTTTGTAGTTTGAAGGTTCTCCGCTGATCCACGACAGACCGACTGTGGAATCCGACCAACAATAAAATTCGCTGTCGAAGATGTTTAGTTGAGCCACTGAGTTGATGAGTGTTGCCAACATCGACGCAGCGCAAAGTTCTAGCTTTGGCATTGTAAGTGTTTTTAATGGAGATACTCGAGATTTGGAACAAAGCAAATTTGTTTTTATTTTACCGCAACTCTCAGATCGTATATAAATGCATGCTCCATATGCTGATAGGCTTGCATCGCAGAATGCATGTACTTGCAAACGACCTTTAGGCGAAAGAGAATATCTGTTAAAACGAAGTTTATCTATATACTGAAAGCCTTCGCATATAATAAGCCAAGCATTTTGTAAGCTCTGCGGTAAGCTCTCATCCCAATGAACCTTTTCTTTCCACAAACGTTGAAGCAAAATTTTTGCCTTTGCTATAACAGGCCCAATTAAACCCAGCGGATCATAAAATCGTGCTATAACTGAAAGTACACTTCGTTTCGTGATTCTCTTACATGTTGATGAGGCTGGGTTGAAACAGAAGAGAAAACAATCANCGCAAAGTTCTAGCTTTGGCACTGTAAGTGTTTTTAATGGAGATACTCGAGATTTGGAACAAAGCAAATTTGTTTTTATTTTACCGCAACTCTCAGATCGTATGTAAATGCATGCTCCATATGCTGATAGGCTTGCATCGCAGAATGCATGTACTTGCAAACGAGCTTCAGGCGAAAGAGAATATCTGTCAAAACGAAGTTTATCTATATGCTGAAAGCCTTCGCATATAATAAGCCAATCATTTTGTAAGCTCTGCGGTAAGCTCTCATCCCAATGAACCTTTTCTTTCCACAAACGTTGAAGCAAAATTTTTGCCTTTGCTATAACAGGCCCAGTTAAACCCAGCGGGTCATAAAATCGTGCTATAACTGAAAGTACACTTCGTTTCGTGATTCTCTTACATGTTGATGAGGCTGGGTTGAAACAGAAGAGAAAACAATCAGTTCTCGTACCCTAGATTAGTCCAAGAGTTTTGGTTACTTCGCTTCCATCGTTAAACTTCAAAAATGTTTGCCTCTTGTTTTCTGATATTTTGCATAAGACATCCGGATCGTCTGTACACCACTTACGTAAAATAAAATTACCTTTGGCCAATAGGTCACAGGTCTGACTCCTAATTTCGAGTACCTCTTCGGCAGAGTTGCCACCAGAAATCATATCGTCAACATAAAAGTCCCTGCGAACGATTATAGCACCGATGGGGTAATTGCACTGTTCGTCGATTGCAAGCTGGTGCATCGCTCGAATGGCCAAGAAAGAAGCTGGTTTCGTACCATACGTGACTGTATCTAATTTGTAGATTTTAATCTCATCTTCTGGGGAATCTCTCCACAGTATGCACTGCAAATATGCATCGGGATCTGGAACGCGTACGCAGCGATACATCTTTCATATGGCGCTTGTGAGCGCAATCCTAAACGAACGAAAACGTATTAATGTGTCGAACAATTTTGCCTGTATCGTTGGCCCTGCCATGAGAATATCGTTTAAGGAATATCCAGTGGAAGAAGCTGCCGAACCATCGAACACCACTCGNTAAACGAACGAAAACGTATTAATGTGTCGAACAATTTTGCCTGTATCGTTGGCCCTGCCATGAGAATATCGTTTAGGGAATATCCAGTAGAAGAAGCTGCCGAACCATCGAACACCACTCGCAACTTTGTGGTTGTGCTGTCTTCTTCTTTTGGGTCAGAAAGTACATAGGAGTTTTGCCTGTTATGCTACTGACTGGCGACATATGTTTAAGAGCTATATATTCTTTCATAAATGCTACATACTGCTCTCTTCAGCCGTTGAAGAGCAGTGCGATATGAATCACCAAGTTGACTGGGATCGATTTTTGTAGGAAGATGAACCGAATATTCACCTGATTTCCAGCGAGTGACATTTTTAGCGAAGTGAGCTTCACATTCGAGTTCTTCGTGAGTGGAATGAGGCTCGAGCTGAAACGAATTTTCAACTGCCCAGAACTGCTCTACGAGATTATGAAGTGCGTCGGAGTCGTCCACCCAATTTTCCTCTAAGGATGCTAAACAGCTGAGACGTTTTCTTACAAATCGGCCACCACCAGATACTACCCAGCCCAGGCGAGTTTTTTGCAGTAAGGGAAGGTGCTCATGCATGCGAATTTGTCCGACACAGAGTAATTCAAAAAAGAGGCCAGCGCCTATAAGAAGATCTATGCGCTGCGATTCAAAGAACAATGGATCTGCTAGCGATATATTTGATGGGATGCTCCAGTCGATATTGTTAAGCGAGTATCCAGGTTGACAATCAGTGATCTTTGGTGTTACGACGGCAGATAAAGAGGATGCATAATCACCAATACGAGAGTGTATGCGAAGATCAACTATATGATCTGACACAAGCTCAGACTGACCGATGCCAGAAATTAGCGTTGTGGCCTTAGACTTTTTTAACTGAAGCTGTTGAACAAAGCGAGAAGTAGTAAAGTTTAGCTGGGATGCCGAATCTAATAGTGCTCTGCATGGTACGAGGCAGCCAGCTTTATTTCTTATGAGTACAATAGCTGTAGCGATAAGAACAAAGTTATGAGGCGACGTTTCTGCACTTTGAGCGGAAATTGAGGGAAGTGATGATGCCGATATGAGGCTCGACTGTGCCGGAGTGTTGGATGTCAACGTTTTATGTGCGGAGCTATCTACTGCAGGCGACGATGCGTTTAAATCGAGCGAGGTAGACTGAGAGCTTGCGATCAAATGCAATAAAGTGTTGTGCTTGGACGAGCATTTTCGACAGCTACCAGCTGTACAAGACTTCATCAAATGACCTCTGTGTAAACAATTAAGACATAACTGCAGTTTTTTCGCTTCTTTATGTCTAAGTGCAGGAGACAAACTGAGAAACTTTGTACACTGCTGTATTAAGTGCTGCTGGGAGTCGCAAAAGGAACAGGTTTTGGTGGACACAACAAATGTTTTTCGATGATTTTTATTGTTTAAAGCAAATTTCTTTCCCACCTGATGGCCTGGCGTTTGCGTTACCAAGGCGACTTCCACACTCTCCAACCGCTGACATCTCTTCTCTAGAAATCTTGCCATTGAATCCCAGGTTGGGATGATGTTAGTTGGTGTTTCTTCTTCCCATTTAGTCTGCGATGATATGTCGAGCTTACTGCAGATGAGGTGGATAAGCATACAGTCGGAAAGCTGTTCTTTCGTTGCCATGGTTTGAAGTGCACGCAAATGTGCGTTGACTTTATCGCTTAATTCACGAAGTTTCGCGACGGCTCCAGGTTCTATCCTTTGAAGCGCAAATATTTCTTTGATATGGGCCTGAAAATTCAAGCGTTTGTTATCAAAACGATGAACTAATAATTCCAAAGCTGTTTTGTAATTTTCGTCTTTTATTTCAAGTGAACGAATAGTGTCTAAGGCCGAAGCTGTCAAGCTGGAACGCAGATGCTGGAATTTCTCAATGTTTGTAAGGTCGGAGTCCTTGTCCACCACGGTGCAAAACATTGAATAGAAGTCAGGCCAGTCGATATATGACCCACTAAATTTAGGGATTTGAAGTANTCTTATCCCTGAGAATTTTTTTTTCTGTCGGGCTCTGTTATTTAAAATTGAAAAACAATTTTTTCTAACCCAAAAAGTCTTCAGATAGTGAGCCGATTTCAATGTTTTTTTGCCTTAAGCGAGTGACCCAATTACATATAATATAATATATATATGGGACGCGCCATTTTAGCTGATTAGAAAGTTACAAGTTTTGCTGAAATTTTGCAGAATTTTCATAATTTTTACACAAAGCTAAAAATCTGGATGTAGTATATGGTTTTTGTTAAGTAATGAGCTACATATTCGTAAAAAATAATAAACATTAAATAAACTAAAGAAAAATAGGCGAAACTTGCTTAAATTTTTGTTGAGAATGTCTTAAATTTAAGTGTGAAGTTTTAGGCGCAACACTTAGAAAATAAAAGAGAACAAATTTCGATGTGGAGCAAAACTCTCTGGGGAGACAATACCTGTGAAGAATTGTTATTTCCGAGTTCGTGGCCTTCAGCCACACTAGAAGAAATAACCACATCAGTCCAACTCCGGTTACGCCATCCACAGTATTTTTGCGCAAAATCCACCTCCAAATTTACAATAAATGTGCATATTTCAAACCGAAATCTTTATTTTAAATTAAAGCTTAATCCCTTTGCTAGACGTATATGTAAAATTTTTATTTATTCGGGTCACGTGCTTGGACACGATAACCCAAAATCATTGCACAAATAACCGAACCTTACCCAAACTGTCTTACTTATGCATTTTTCTATAAACAAAAATTTGATGAAATGAAACTGCAATAGTTTTCATCTTATGTGGATAATTCTTGTCACAAATACATAGTTTCGTGCTTATATTTATGTATAAATATTTTTTAGCAGCACCACATCTTTATCAGAAAACTCCGAGAATCCAAAAATTGGTACTGTTACAAGTTGCAGGCCATCATTTTAACTCGACCCCCTTCCTGTTCCATGGATAACGGTACATCTTTTAGAGGTTAAAAAATATTTTGCGTCAGCAATTTGTCGTCGAACTGCACGTATTACGTACCCTATCCTCGGAAAAGCAAAGAACTTTATTTTTAACCGACTTCCAAAAAAGGAGGAGGTTATCAGTTCGTCGGAATATTTTTTTTTTTATGTATGTTACCGCATAACTTTGGACCACGTCAACCGATTTCGATAATTCTTTTTGCATCGGAAAGGTGGGGTCTCAGAGGTAGTGCCGTACTAAGCTGGTTTAGATCCGATCATTGGATCATGAAATATATATATGTATATATATATATTTTTATATATGAAAATTGAAGGAGGTTTTTTTTTGCTTNGGTCCCATACTAATCCGGTTAAGATCTGATCAGCGGATCATGAGATATATATATATTTTTTTTTATATGAGAGTTGAAGTCGGTTTTTTTTGCTAAAAATTACTTGCCTCTTATAATAGTTATTTATCTGCTTAAAAGAATGCAATTTCAATTTTGTGGCACCGTTATCTCCTTTTTGGCAATATTTTTGCAGTCCATTAAGCACATTTGAAATTTTGGAATTCCATCCCTGGGCTTGGGTATTACCCAACTTGATGCTGGTGATCCTCCTAAACGAAACAAGGACAACGATGTACGGATATTCATGAGGAATCTGCNAGTTTGTATCATGGCGTTTTCTTTACTCGTAATAATGTTGCTCTGTTTTCCTCAGCCCTTTCACAACTTTACGTGTTCATTTCTCAATATATTGCCCTCCGCCTAAGCAAAAGTGCCATACTTTTTGCTAGTATTAGGCATGTTTTATTCAACCATTACAAGCAAATAGCTAAATCTTGGTCAAATAAAACGAAATTAGCTTATTTCCTATGTTAGCCTAATTTTGACAGTTGTTTGACTGCAAATAATGTCAAAGTAAGTTGTTGCCTCTTTCTGATTGGCTGAAGGAGAGAATTTCTGATGCTGAATGGCAATGCCTCTTGTTCAATATACAAGCCAAGATAGCTTTTCATAAGCCAATATAATTATGTTGGGCAAGTCCTCCATACAAAATAAGCTAATAGCTTAAATTTCTGGACAAATTAAAACACGGCTATAGTCATTTTGCGGGACAAAAAGCAACCTACTGCAATCATATATATTATTTCTCTAAGGTTTTTTTTGTTAGTCTCCCTTTTTCTATTTTCCTATGTAAGCAGTTCCACTAATGAGGTGTCATTTGAAAAGTCAGAGGTCCCCTGAGTGGTTATCAGGTAATATTAATGGTCATAACTCCTCTGAAGTAAAGAAATTTGTTTTTTTATTTTTGTTTTTAAATTACCATTGTTAAGCCACACTAAAGGTATTTTGTACTGAAGCACTATTGTGACTGCAGCATCGCTTACACCGTATACGACAGTGGTGGGCGCACACATAATTCAATAATTAATGGTCCGATAGTAGGATTGACAGTTGTCTCTCTCGCACAGCTCCCTTTTCCGTGGCACCGTGTTGCTTCTTTGCAAATTAAAAAAGAAGTAGCTTATGTACGAGTGAAATAGAAGTATACGTTTTTTGTGCAATATGTTTATTTTTATATTCANATAGTAGGATTGACAGTTGTCTCTCTCGCACAGCTCCCTTTTCCGTGGCACCGTGTTGCTTCTTTGCAAATTAAAAAAGAAGTAGCTTATGTACGAGTGAAATAGAAGTATACGTTTTTTGTGCAATATGTTTATTTTTATATTCAAATAAAGCACAATTAACCGATGACACAAATTACAAAACTCACGTATAATTCTTAATACTTCATTTGAAATGCCAATTTTCCTACTACCATTTTCGCACCAAGGGATTTCATTCTTCCTCTTTCTCTGTCCTTCGTAAGTGCAACCTTTTGTTTTGTAATTATCTCATAATTATACTTTTATTATTGAATAATGGGACTCGACAATAAGAGAGAAAAGAATAATAAGGAATTAAATAGTATAGTGCCCAATATTAAGACAGTAAATTTATAAATAAAAAAGGAAAATTTAAAATAATGTTACACAATTTAGAACATTGAAAAAATCACCGTTAGAAAAATACTGTGCTTCAATAACCTCAATTTTCCTATATAATTATATATATACATATAGTAAAATGTGCAGTAGTCAATGAAATAAAAAAAATAACATTGTAGAATAGCCAAAAATTGGAAAATGTGGTACAATATCAAAGTTCTGGTATAAAATTCATAAAGGGTATTTCCACGATGCCTGAGTTGCGCAATTTCGTCATTATCCTCAATTTCAGCTGAAATCGCGATACAATTCTCAATTTGACCATATAAAAAAATATCACGTGAAATTGCGTATGAATTTTCAGCGAAATTGAATTCGCGAATACAACTCTGAAAATTGCTTNACTTTTATTATTGAATAATGGGACTCGACAATAAGAGAGAAAAGAATAATAAGGAATTAAATAGTA
>NW_016175357.1:0-1703 GCF_001687245.7 Rhagoletis zephyria
GGCCGTGAAGGTCAGATTAAATCGACCTTTTGCACCATTGAGTATATCGCCGGTCCTGCGTTGCAATTGGCCCAATGGATGTGATTTTCCAATATTACTATGCGTTCAAACTTTTAAGGTACAGAACAATGATTCGCACCCATTTTGATTTGGCACCTACTATACTGTAAAGCTTCTAGGACATTCACTATAGANCCATTTTGATTTGGCACCTACTATACTGTAAAGCTTCTAGGACATTCACTATAGAACCGGGTCATTGTTGCCGCCAGGGAGTGAAGAGGAAAAAACTTATTTCGCTTTGCGAATAACCGTGCTATGAAATGCCGAACAACTGGGGAATTTCAAGAACGGATATAACACTTTCCTTATGTTATTTAAAGCGGCAAATGACCACCAAACTTTAGTCTTAGCAGACAAATGTGCCAATGAAAATCGTAAACGTGAATTGTTGGGGAAAAGGTTGGACCAAAAAGTTTCAATAAAATATATAAAAATTTTGGGCGGGACGAAGTTCGCCTGGTCTGCTAGTATATACAGTAAAAAAAATTGTATTGTAAATAACTAGCAAAAACTGAGAAAAATGTTTACATTGTCACGGTTTTCGCAATTTTTCAACAATTTCTGTTGAAAATACACAGCATATTCAAACGTTAAAGTTCTAGAGAACTTCATTCTCCACAACTTCTATGAAAATTTATTTGTACGCCGCTTAGATGTCCACCAACCCCAAAACCCCCGTGGAAACCGTTTCAAGCGAATCGGATTGATTATAATAAATAACACTGGATCACAAATTATACAAATGGAGAATCTCATTAGCTTTCATTTGCCGAATTTTTTATTAAGATTTTTAANGTTCAAGCGAATTGGATTGATTATAATAAATAACACTGGATCACAAATTATACAAATGGAGAATCTCATTAGCTTTCATTTGCCGAATTTTTTATTAAGATTTTTAAATTGGTTAGTAGGATATACGTGATTGAAAGGAATCAATTTTTGCTTTAAGCTGAATAACGGTAAATTGCAAATATCTCGAAAACGTATCCATAGAAAAAAAAATTANTTTTGCTTTAAGCTGAATAACGGTAAATTGCAAATATCTCGAAAACGTATCCGTAGAAAAAAAAATTAACCCGATTTGGGAATCACCGAGCAATTCTACATAGGAATTGGATAGTGGCATTAATAGAACATTTTTGCTGTAAGCCAGTGTAATTAATAATTTCTGTCCGCCATTTTGAATTTTTCCATCCTGACCTCAGATTGGTAATAAGCGGCCCCAAGAACCCCAGAGGGAAATGTTTGTAGCCGACCGAATAGATTTTAATTTTTTGGCCGCCATATTGGATTAGCCGTTATGAATTTTTAAAATGATGCCCTACGAACCTAGCAACCTCAAAAACATAAGAACCTGCTATTCATTTTTCAGTGTTGAATTCTCAAGAGGCACAAAAGTTCTAAAGCAAAATCTAATTTACGGTTATGCTGAATTTCCACTAGGAAATGAAATGACAAAAAATATATGCCATTTAAACAAAAAATCCATGTGGAAATGAACATAATGACAATTTTTTAACGTAATGACACGAATATTTTTAATGCCCAACTTTGTCATTTGCCATTTAATGCCTAGTGGAAATCCAGCATTAGTCTATCCGATAATTTTAAGACCTTAAGCTTTGTAATCCGTGCTG
>NW_016175357.1:8424-10095 GCF_001687245.7 Rhagoletis zephyria
CCGCTTAATCGATTTCTCTTTTCATTCTGATCATTTATGTATACATTTGTCTATATCTATCTCGATTCGTTTTGCCTGTTACAAACAACCGTTATGTGAACAAAGTTATAATACCCTTGTGCACAAGTGCGCTCGGGTATAAAAATAAGGGTTTATTTTTTTCGGTATAGAACAATCCTAGGGGGTGAGAGCATAAAAATTCCGACTTTACTTTTCCATATGCATTTTTGGACCATCCTAACGTACATGCATGCATATGTACGAACGAAGGTTTCCTTAGGCTATCTGCGCACTTGTCGTCCAATCATGGGTGTGAAACAAGATGGTCAGAAAAATATAAGGCTATCAGGAAATTTTCAGAAAATTATCTTGAAGTTGTGGAAGCTTTAGAAAAGTTGTCAATTCAGGCCAACTTTTCCACAAGAAAGTCTGCGTATCAATTGTGCTATAACAAGGCCGATGTTCATCATTGCTTTAATGACAATTCAATGTTTCTGGAACCTACAGCAAACATTTTGCAAACGAAGACAATAGACCTCATCGCCGTTGATCAGCATATTGAAAATATTTTGGAGGTGGTTAAGAATGATCGAAAGAATGGAGAAGGAGTCACTACGGAGTTAATTAAAAGATCTCGTATGATTACAGCCGATCTAGGAGTAGAAATTTCTCTACCACGTTTGGCAGGTAAACAAAAAAACTGAAGCAACCCCATCTTTCAATGAAAATCAGTACTGGCGACGGTTTATAATAATACCATATCTGCATTCACTAACGGCCTCTTTTCAACTTCGCTTTTCCAATGAAAATACTCCAGCTTTTTCGTTGTCTAGATTACACCCATTGTATTCGATTAAATGTTCCAGGTAAAAGGTACACAATAAATCGAAGCATTTTCAACAGATCTGTGATCTAGGTATGGGAAGTGGACTCATTTTTTGGTACAATTTATGGAAGAGAAAGAACTTGTCCGAAGAAGGTTTGAAGGATGTTGAAGTTGTAGGTTTAAAAAAATAAAAAATAAAAATAAAAAGATAAAAAATGGTTTGTCCATTTTGAGTGCTTTTCCATGCACAACAGCGACTGTGGAGCGATCGTTTAGTACACTTCGTAGGGTAAAAACCTGGCTCAGAAGCACAACAGGAAAAAAGGCTTTCTGGAATATGCCTCATGAGCGTCCATAGAAAACTCATTACCGAAAACCGCGAGATGATTTAGAAGGAAATAATCGAAAAGTTTGCTGAAAATCGTAATTAGCGTAAAAATGACTAAATAAAAAATATATGAAAAACTTAACAAGTATATTTTGTTTTAGCCCCCTCCCCCCTTATATCAGATCCTGGCTACGCCCTTGTGCGAAAGTGTAGTCGTCATGTAATCGTTGAATCCTGATTGTCACGATGAAGCAACTATGATTGGACGACCAATGTACAGAAAGCCTTACGCTGCATGATTCGTTGCGATGATTCGTATGAGGTACAAGTGCTTGTATCAAAAGTAATGAGTAAAGTAACGCTACGAAATATACGGGTGTTGATTGGATTAGTAACGAATACATACGGGTATCCAAATTTTCGTCACTTTTACAGCTCTAACGTTAAACTGTGAAATGTTTATTTTTGTTCTACATTAATAAAGTATCCTACTAATATTGTAATTGTAGTTTGTGAA
>NW_016175360.1:0-10090 GCF_001687245.7 Rhagoletis zephyria
AATTTGAATATGTGACAGTTAAAAATTTTGTTTGTGTTTGTTGTTGTTCCCATGCAACGCAAAGTTAATTTGCTTGAAACTTGCCACTGATTAAATGTTGAAGTATATTTATTGCAGTAAATTTGTACATACATATGTATGTGGCCCACTAAGTATATATGTATGTATGTATGTAAGTACATTGTACGTAAAATGGCAGCGTTGAAAAATAGATGCTGTATAACTCAATCGAAAACTTTTTAATTAAAAAATGTTTACCATCAATCGCTAATACAGCTCAAATACTCGAGGTAAACTTTGTTTTGGTTGTGTGCTGGGTTTTTGGATTTTGAAAGTACACATGCATATATGTATGTATGTAAATATATCGGCAAAATTTTTAGTGTAATTTTTTGCGCTATGTTAATATTTGTGCCATTTTATGGCGCATTTATTTACACATTTATGCTTAATAACTTAATCTACCAAATTTTGTGCATATAAAAATATAAATATTTGCAGTTGTATAATTTTAATAGCAATGGTTGACCAGCTCATTTATACAGAAACAAATTTACATATCTACATACGTACGTACAAATATGAATTCTGCTGCTATTTGCAATTTAAGTATATTACTTAGGTAAAATTTTTATGCGATAATGTGCACATTGTAAGAGATAATACCGTTTAATGTTCGAGCTTAAGTTATTAACTATTAATTCATGCGAATAAAAGGATAAACAATATTTACACAACGCAAGTATGTAGAATTGTGCAGATATTAAAAATTGTAGTCAAAAAGTCGCTGTGATATGAAATTTATATATGCATCTTAATTTTTGTATGAAAATAAAGCAATTAATGAAAATCGTTTGTTAAATATGTAAATGCAAAACATTTTAAATTTGGACGCGAACTTATATGGATGTTTGTTTCCGTTTTCTTTCCCCTCACACTACTATAAAAATTTTTGGAGTTGCGGATCATTCCCTGGGCCGAAGTTCGCCCAGCAAACCTAAAAATATTATTTTTGTGGTACATTTTAACATAGAGTATTTATCAAATATAAGAAGCAAATAGTATCCGTGGCCGACTTACCACAAAATAACCTAAATTAATTTCGAAGTCTTAATTTTTGGCAAAGTCCTTGTGCTCGATCTTCTTTTGCTTCCCAACACTCTATGCATCCACTTATCATAAACACTACAACACAATGGCATTTCACTGCATTGTAAGCCCTTTACCACACTACCTACACATATGTATGTATGTACATATTTATTAGGGTGATTGACTCGGGTTTTCAAAACCGGTTTCGACCATTTTTTTTAAGCGTGTTTTTTTTAATCTTGATTTTACGAAACATATATCGAGTGAACCAGAGTTTTACAATGGAACATACCGGGGTTTTATTTATTTCATTTATAAATCAGAATCTAAATATTCTAAATCAGCCTTATCATGAGTTTCATTTTCCACGAACCGGTTAATTTTGCACTTTTGCTTTCCAGGGTTTTTCTATGGGCGGATGACAAATTTTCAGGTGATTTTTTTTTCAAGCGAAACTCAGGATAAGGCAGAATATTTTTTTTTTTAATCTAAATAATGCAAAATTTCCAACTGCAAAAAATTACACAAAAAATTAATGGAAAACCGAACGAAAATCATTCACTGAACCGATGTCAGCGAGCATTTAAAGAGGTGGTTAGTATCGTTGGGGCATCTTATTCAAATTTGATAGAACAGTTTATTTTGCACATACACATCCAGAATGGAGTTGTGTATACGTATCGCGGGCCTCACGTTGATGGAAATCAAGGGGCGAGAGCTGATGAAGGGGTTGATTGATTCTCGATGCTATGTATGGTTGGTCTGGTTCAACGGATGGCGTGACTTCTCATTTCCAACACAGTCTCCTCTACATACTCGAGGTTTTCCCTACAAAGGACTGTGTGGTTTTAAAGCTATGCCTATTTTCAATAGTTATATTGTCGTTTTGAGTACTTACTAACCGTAGTAGACTGCAAGTAGACTGGTGTGCTGCAACGGGATTGAATAAGGAGAAAAAAAGTTAACTTGACTAGACCCATCTTGGCCAGGACAGAAACAAGCAAGCTACACCGCTTAGTCTGCGTAACCGTTACAGGAGCTATGCGCACCTGTCCAAAGGGTGCCCTTGGTGTGATTACAGGCATTCCCCCTCTGTACATTTTGATTGGAAAGGATGCCGGCTGGAGTGGCCTACTGCTGCCCAATTTAAACAGCGTGAAAATTGCGGATCTTAGAGAGGTCAGCTGAAGGTTCTCGAGCCATTCCTGGATGATCCCGCCATCAAGTTCACAGATATAATGCTATCGAAATTATCCTTTTTGGTAATAATTATGATAGACAAAGTGTCCCAAGTATGGTATACCGATGGATCGAACATGGGCGAATAGAGTACTGGGACAGGCATTATTGAACCAAGACCAACGATATTCCAGGCGAGAGTCTTCGCCAACGAATTCTGTGTTCGAGAATGTCTTCGGAGCAGAACAAACAGGCCAGAATATTTAGAATGACAATGTAGACAGTTGTAAAACTCATCTGAACAGCCTAGGAGTCGATAATCGAGTGACGCTGTGGTGGTTGCCTGTGCACGAAGGGTTTGAACTCCAAAATATACCTTGAACTTAGACGGGAGAGCCTTGAGACTTCTATAGGCTGCTTGACAGGACACTGTAAGTTAAGGTAAGTTGTGAGCTGGTGGAGCATAGTCTTTATGACTGTCCACGTATCATAATTCGTAGACTGACACATTGCTGTCTTCTCCTTCCAAAATTTGGAACACGGCAGCCTCCAATATGATTAATTTCTTAAATAGCCTAAAGTTGGAGTGGCTACAATTAAGCGAAGCGCGAATATACAGTTTAGGGAATACTTATGTAATATGAGGCCGGTTATTCAATTTTTTCCTAGTAACTCGTAACCCGGATTCCGAAAAAATAATCGAACATCCTAGTATATACATATGTATGTAGCGACTTATCTTTCATACCCATTTTCATTTCCTTTTTTTTCACTGCATTAATACATATAAAAAAACAGTATAATTAAAATGTGAGACAAAAAGCACACATCGTTCGTTCTACATAGAAGTTAGTGTTTTGTCAGTGGCAGAGCAAGGATTTCCTGCTCGCTGTCATTTTGCTTCTTTTACGCCATTCAGAGAGCAGACCCCTGCCCGCGACGCCGCCACAAGTTTGTGCCTCAACTTACCTTGTGCTCGTGCCATTCGCACGCATCCGGTTGCCGTTAGAAGAATGCAGAATACCGTGAGAAACTGACAAAACAATGACAGTGTTGCTCTAATGGTGGCAAAGGTGGTGGTGGTGGTGGTGGTGATGGTGTTGGTGTTGGCTGCGTTGATAATAGTGGTTGCGAATTGTAGACGCCTCAGGTGTGGTTGCGGTGAGGTTGCTGTGTGCCACTGCAGTTTGTTGCCGGTAATGCTGCTGCCGCTGCCGGTGGCCTTGCCGTTGCCGTTGCCACTCTCCTTGCTGTCGCTGCCACTACTGCTGCTACTGTTGTGCAGCGGATGCGGAAACGGCGCCATTTGTGTTGGTGACGCCATAACGACGGTGCGAAAAATGCAATACAAATGTTGTCCGTGCACGTAAATTTGTTTGTGGGCTGTAAAGAGTGGAAAAATAGAGGAAAACAAACAAAGGCATAAGAACAAGAGTTTGCGTGTGTGTGCGTGTGTGTGTGCGTGTGAACTACTACTAAATAAGTGAATTTTGCCAAAAATTTCAATAAATGCATATTTTTCGAAATTCACAGCGCTTAAAAGTTTATTTCGCCGTACGCGTAGTGGTGTGGCAACAAAGTAAACGGGCGAAATAGCGTTCCACTTTTGCGCTAACAATATTGCGTAACAATTTTGCGCGCAATAAATTTCCCATCAATTTTACTAATTAAAAAGTTGCTACTATGTACATATGTACAATGGCAGGCTTTGCGTCGTCATCAAGAAGAAAAAAGAACAAAAAAAAAATTAAAAAAAATAATAAAACAAAATTAAAGTGCTGCGAATGGCACACAAATTAAGCGGCACTTCATTGCCGGCTTTTGTTTTCGCAGCATTCCCAATCGGGAAATGACTAGCGCTAATACATTTTGCCAGCAAGCCTTGACTGCTTGAACTTTTCGACGCCTTCTGCATAAATGAATTATGGAATAATTGCTTTACGCAAACGCTTTGCCAAAGCCACTCAGCGGCACTAAATTGCAGCTAGCCAGAGCTTCCTCATTTGCATTGTGCAACGATTGCTGCTGCCTCAGATTTCACTTTGCTCTCCATGCGTCAACACTTTAATTACAGAGTTATAGTATTTTCATTTGTTTTTGCAATGCGTTGTCATTCTGGCAGGCGGGAGCACTGTGGGCTTTAGCGAATGATCGTAAGTGTTTTGTGGGAAATCCAAAAAAATCTGAATAAACTGAAAAGTTTGAAGTATATTTTGGGGTTTTCAGTTCAGTACTTTGTGTCCTTTGATATTTTTTAACTCTCAATTATGAGTCCGTTGTGCTGGTTGGTATACAAGAATTTAATTTCACCTATAAATTCTTCACGGTTCTAAGGCTAATTTAGGTTGGGCGACAGTCTTTGAGATACTGCGTGATAACTGTAAACCCCAGTTGCTTTGTAAATCACCTGCTTGCTAGAAAGAAAGTGCATAAGTTCCTAACACCCATTCCACTAAGAGGCTCACCGCTTTGCTAGAGCCTTACAATGAAAGATAAGGTGTTGGATAGTTTTTTCTTCGTCCTCATCCATGCAGCTACTACGGTGAACCTTTCAGGGTGCACCCAGTCTGCCTGCGTTTATTCAAATCAGACAATGCACGCTAAGAACTCTAGTTCCAGGTTGAGTAGAGCATTATTGGTTGGGCATCTATGGCTGGCCAGAGGATTTTAGTAATATTATACTTAGATTGATTGCAACTGCCACCTTTCATTGGCAATTTCTGTTCCCCTTAATGTCGCAATGGTCTGGGATCCAGTTGATGTGTGGGCCATGTGACATTTTTCCCTGGGATTTAATAGCCCCCTGACTGTGAGTTGAAAGGTAGATATTATGTCTAGGAATATGGCGGGGATGTGGCCTTTAAGATAGCCATCAGTTCTTTACCTGACTCAATCCAATGTCTACACGTTAATTCTGGTTAAGACTTGATGTCAGTAGAAACCACGCTCATATACTATTGAACCGCTACCAACTCCGGCTGGTAATTGGCAAAATTATCCAAATAGAATCGGCTCTCCGGCTATTGTCGATCTGATGTCGCGACAATGCAGAAAGTCGGGTTGCGCTAAACATCAGCGGCAGTATCACCATTAGCACTATTTTAACTGTCTGTCTGACGTAAGTTCCACGAAAATCTGGTGAACCACAAAAGCTTCTAAAGACCAACCCAGGACTTGGTTCGGCAAATGATTTGAATATCACAACGGGCCTCCTTTATTAGAAAACGCTTTTGCAAGGTTTTCTCTCATCACCCTAACGATTCGTAAGTTTCGATTGTACGAACGATGACTGTGCGATATTTCTTTAAAAATCACTCAAACCCTAGCCTCCTTTTAAACGAGACTCTTTAGAGGGTGCTATGTCTCACATTCGGAGGGAGATGATATTCGTTGTGTGTACGAGTTTATGATTTATATCGGCAGTTACACCTTATGAAAAGCTATCTTAACTTGCAGTGTCTTGTCAGATTCTCTCTGATGTCAGGATTTTTTTAAGGACTTTGTAGTTTCAAAGAACACAAAAATTCAAAAAATTACTTAACAAATTTTGTATAATGTAGAATAATAACAGGTATCGAAAATGCCCTTTTAATTAATTTTATTTTTTGAAGCTTATAAAGTTAAAAGGACGATATTCGATGATGTGCTCGAGTGTCCATTGATCTTTAACCAATACATTTTTTTTTTAAAGAAGGGGTAAACAAGTTTCAAGGATGTTGGAGGTTGAAGTTTTATAAGAAATATTGAAAATACCTTCTCGTCCTTATGTACGAAAGATTTTACTTGCTTTAATTTCACAGAATTTTCACTTCATCTTTCTTCATTGTACTGAGTTTTTTTTAGGTTATCATGTTTTTCAAATTTCAAAGTCATTTTGTGAAAAATCATGGCGTCTGAGAGAAGAACTAAAAATGCAGTTTTACTAGATTTGTGCGTAAAATTGTCGCAAAGTGTTATTCGTTTGGACAGTGACAAAAAGCTTGTAATTGCCCCTTTCTTTTGATCTTAGTACTTTTGTGCGGGCGACCACAGGTTCACTGTCCACACATATCTAGATGGCGAGTAGAAGGATCTTTCCAATCTAAGATTTGTTGTTCACCATCCTGCACCATATCAAAGAAGCGAGTGTGATTTTTTTTGCCGCGGCAAAAAAATTTACTTCACTCGTAGATCAAGTTGACATAGAGGACTTGTAAAAAAATTATAGAAATGGCTACGAGGAAATAATTTAGATAGGCTCCTTTAAGTAAAGCCATGCGAAAAGGCGTACCCAAGAAAGACTAAAAAATCCTTTTATTAATTAAAGAAGCAGCTTAAAAAGAACAGGACGCATGTCCTTCTGAAAGCACTTTTATGTGTAGCGAAATAAAATACAAACAAGAAAGGAGAACGGATTGGAAGATCTCTTGTAATGGGTCTGTGGGATCGTGGCTGAAAAGTTTCATTCAAGTGAACATCATTGTGGTCGGTTACAATTTTGAATTGCGTATGACAAAACTGCGGTAAAGATATTATTTATCCACAAAATCGTTGCCATATTTTTGTTAGTCAAGGACTTTTCAATATTCATGTATTGATGTTGTTTGTGTGTCGGAGACGTAGTCTAGGGCTGGTATAAGTGATTCGGGTCAACAGGTTAGATAAGAAAGGTGGTGTAGTTGCGATGTATTGCAAGAAATATCTAAAACCTCGCCTAATTTCGCAATCCGTTGGTAATACCATTGAATATTTGCTAGTTGAGGTATCATCTAATTATTTTTCAAAGGTCGTTTTGTCGTGTGTGTATAACCCTCACAAGTGTGAATACATTTTTTAATATGTTGTCTGCTGTAGCTGTGGATTATGATGAAATTATTGTGGCGATTTTAATGTAAATTTGTTGTGTAGTGATTTCTGTAGCTCCCGTTTGTTAGATGATGAGTCTAGTGCTGGTCCATCTATTGTAAATCATTGCGTACCTACAAGATACGGAAATAACTGTTGTTCCAGTCTGCTTGATTACTTCGTTGTTTCTGATTCGTCTAATTTGACCAGATGTCGTTTATTACAGCAAATTTAGTTCTCAATCTGCCCATAAAATTGAAGTAGTTTTCAATCACGTTGCACGTTATGTATTTGGTTTGGCCAAATTTGATCACATTTCTAGTCGGAGATCTCGCCTATTGGGCTGTGAAAGTAAGGCATTGTATTTTTTTTATTCCGTTTAATGTCGGATAAGCTGCCTAGCTATCTGTATAATAAGATAACCTTTCCAAAAAATCTGCCCGTATAAGCGATTTAATTGTACCTAGCTATAATTACTATTACTATTTTTTGCCAACGCCACGCTTTTATGGAATTCTATTCAAACTGCTAAATACTCGCTGCAGCTTAAACGAGGTCATTTTGAAGAATTTTCGTACTTTCGTCAATAAGTTTTTGTGCTCTGAGTTTCGCTACTTTTTTTGTTAAAAAACTTTACTTTTCTGTTAAAAAATTTTAAATCGCTAACTTGGAAAAGTCGAAAACGACTCCATTCGAAAAAAGATCACCTTATTTTTTCCTTTGTGCGTTTAACTTTTTTTTCACTCACTGAACCACTGTACGTGCGTACTGGCGTTAAACACATTAAAACCACTTAAATGTGATCCGCACAAAGCGCATCGAAGAAGAAGCGTAGGAACTGAGAAATTCTATTAACTTATGAAATTACAAGAGAAATGAAAACTTATAACAAGAAGTCATTAAGTCACGAAGAATTAAAAACTAAAAAGTCAAATTGCAATAAAGAGAAAAGAATACAAACAGAGTTGCAAAGGAGGAAGTGTTTGCTTGCAGTAGAAAAGAAGTATGTAGATACATATATGCAGCAAAGTGGCTGTGAAGTGTTCAACAAAAGAAATAATAAAGAAAGCAAAAAAATAAAAAATAAAAAAAGTAAACAAACCAATGTGCGCGAGTATGTGAAAGGATATGCGACAGAATTGCAAGACAAGCACGCATATAAACTTATGCATAAGTTTTACGACATGTATATACTTACATGCACGTAGTATGTACATATAAAGTATTAAACGTTTGACGGGCTGACTGACTGTTTTAAGTGGGTAACGAGTTAAAGTATTTTTATTTATATCTGTCAGACGACACTAAATGTGTACATACATAGGCGGTTTTGCAAAAACATCGACGATATGTATGTATATGTATTTCTGCATCAAAAAATATTTTTTGAAAAAAATGTCGCTTACGTCGTTTGGGCACTTGGGGCTCGATATACTCGTATATCTTTGAGGTTCCCTTACACTGAGGGGAAAAAATATTAAAATCAAATAGAAACGTAATTGATCTTACTATAAACGTCAACGAAAATACTGTATATTTGTAAATATTCAATTCAATTACGCGCATATTAAAATGACCGCGTTCGTACTGAAAAAGCATCCGTGAAGTGAATAATCAAGACAAAAACTAAAAAAAAAAAATATTTCCACGTTGCCTGCGGTGGAATTCGAACCCGATCATCTCCGGATATCAACGACTTGTGGCAAGCATCTTTGCGCACTCAGCTACACCCAGGCATATAAATTCGCTTTCAAATCTTGAATATCCATCAACACCACGGCACCGATAATCATGCATGTACTATGTATGGATGTGTGTGTTGTCACCATGGTGCATGGAGAGTGCACTCTCAGAGCGGCGCTCTGCATCCTCGGGGTGCGTATGTACACTTTACATATATATACATACTCAGATGTGAACAGTAAAACACGTGCGTAATAAATTTTGTATGAAAATATTATTTTTAAATACGAAAACTTTTAAACGATAATCAAATAGAAAGTATTGATTTTTACTATGCATTATTTCCCTCAGTGTATGTATGTGTGGATATATTTGTAAATAATATCATTGCAGTTAAATAGTCTATCTCTGAGCCAACACTTGCTAGTCCTATAAAGGGTTTAAAAGTATTGTACATATAATGTTAGGGCATCCGTCGAGCTGAAATATAGTCCTTATAAGTTGAGTAAACAAAGATAACTACGAAGCCGGTTCAGAAGTTTCTTTCAGTGTTAATTTCATTATATATTCATTGTTTATAGAAAACACCACGCAGACTATATGCCGTCGATTATACTGTTTTCATGCTCTTTTTTACAGGACAATTCCGGATAAGATAGTAAACAGACTTTCATAAAACAAAAAAAGGAAACATAGTTGGAAAGATAGTTCGAAAGATTTTTTTTATTCCAGCACAAAGTGTTGAAAAGCTATTTTTAAAGAGATCACTTGTAATTTTTTTAGTCTAATTTTTTCTTTTTTAAATTAGGTTTATTTCGTTATTAGATTTCATAAATACAAATTTTGTTAATTTCAGTTAATTTTCAGAAACTTTTTAAAAGTGAATTTCTTTTTTTTTAAGATTTTATTGTTTTCATTTCAAACATATTTTTTAATTATTTAAAATTTTTAGGAATTTCTTTTATATTTCCTAGTTAAATATGTTTTTTCTGAATTTAATTTTCATTTTGGTTTTAGATTTTATTGCTTTAAAAAGAAACATTTAATTTTTATGATCTTATTTAATTTTTTTTAATCTTACGTTTTATATTTTTATAATTGAATCTTCCTTTAATTTTTAGACTTTTTTTCGAAAAAGCCATTTTATTCATAATTTCAAAAAATTTGTAAGTACTATTTATTTTTTTCTATTTCTAATTTAATTTCCTTTAAATTTTTAGATTTTGTTGTTAAAAAAAAATATTTTATTTTATTAAGTTTTTAAAAATAATTTTTATACCCGAGCGCACTTGTGCACAAGGGTATATTAATT
>NW_016175361.1:0-10090 GCF_001687245.7 Rhagoletis zephyria
ACGGTCCCACATGGCTCGCGTTGCGCCCGATCGCAGCGTGGCCCTGTAGGCGGCATCTTTTTTCTCTGCGGCTTCTTGACATTCCTCATCGTACCAGTTGTTAACCAGCACCACATAAATCCACATTTCAAACTTCGTACAAAAATTAACAATTACATCCAAAAATTTTGAGTTTTGAACTTTAACCCACTAAGATTTTAGGTGCTATAAAACTGCATACCTAAAATTTAAAATTTTTTGATGTTCTTTATTATTGAAAAAGTCCTCCAATCTACTTTGTTTATTATTTATATCGGTTTTATTGATATATGCTTCAACTTCAACAAGCTGGTCTAGTCATCCATCCATCCATCACTGCAAGATTTCTGCCAAACTCTTCTGCCTTACCTATCAGAACCGTATTGCTTATAGTCAAAACTACAGTCAAACTACAGGAAACATTTTAAAGCTTTTTGAGAAAATTCAGGAAAAATTGTCTCGTTGAATGAAATTGAAAGTTTCATATTTTTTTATTTTTTTGACCTAAAACTAGTATGCAGTGAACTTTTCAAAGCTTCTAAATATGTGTGTATATACATATGTTTGCTGTTCTTGCATCACGCAGACCATAACCATAATCGCAAAATCTAGAAAAAAACGTAATAGGTCGAAAATAGAAAATAATTCAAAAAATTTCGTTTTGAATGTCTATTTTGAGGTCAGGTAATTTTTCATTCAATTAAACCTATTAAAAGTAAAATTGTAATTTTTTGTATTTTTTTTTTTACATAAAAACAGCTTTAAATTAACTTTTTAAAAACAATTTAAAATGCGGTTTTTGGTTCTTGTGAGCATGGAAAGGGATTGCTGGACGATAACAGCAAAAATAAATGTTTGAAAATTGTCAAAAAATAACGAGATAATTTGGCCTAAATTCTCCATCTCAAAAGCTTTAAAATACCATTAAATATATTTTTTCCGCTATCTCTTCTTCTTCTCGAGATATTTGATTTTTTCAATTATTTTCAAAAGAGAATACTGTGCAGCGTGACATTCCTCATAGTACCAGTTCCAATATCGGACTCGCTGAAATCCAACGGCCTCTTCCTCGGCGATACGTAATGAGCGGCAGATATGAGCTCACGGCTCACATACAACGTTTTGTTGAATAGTGCTCTCAAAGAGCAGAGAGTGCCGTAAAAGCTGGTTGTCCATTGCGATTGCAACTTTTTTCTGCGCGGAGGCGAGTACGTATTTTGGCTGCAACAAAAAAATGGGCTCCCACTCTATGTTTGGCTCTCGGGGTGTCTTCCAAGTGCCCATAGAAGAGATTCTTGAACGCCACGCCCTTTTCTTCCATCCACCAGAGCGTGGACGCAGATGAGCGACATGTTGAAGAATCTCGCTTTGATGCATATTTTGGCGAGATGCTCGTCCACTGGCATGAAGGACAGTATTCGGCAACAAAGTCTCCCTGCTATACCATAAATTAACAACCGAATTTGCTTTGCCCGTCCAACGCACTTCTTAAACGGTGATGATGCTCCTCCCAGTCGTTTCGATCCGGACATAAAAGGAGCATGGGCTCTAGTCATAGTTCTTTGAACGTTTGCCGTCATCGCCAAAAAAAAACGTGAGACAGTACATAAATAGGCACGCTTGCTTCGCAGCTGTTCATCGATGAGATGAGAGAGAGGAAATGCTGACGAAAAAATTCTTTCTCACTGATAACAAATCTTCAATTTCCCGTCGAAATTACTTTTCGTCAAAGCAAAACGGAATGATGGAATAATAAATTTTCATCAAAGCGAATATTCTCGACTACTTACCTACTATTTAGTGCTGCAAAAAAATAGTACCTTCATAAATATATACATATGAATGTATGTATGTATATGTATTACTTACAAGAAAGTGAAGCTTTAAAAACTCATAATAGCATTTGGATGTACTGTAATTGCACAAAAGGACAGTTCTTTTTTTTTTTTGTAGTGTTGTGCGCATATTTATCCTGTTGCTACTTTGCTTACTGACAACTATGTACATACAACAATTGTGTTAAAAGTTGAGCAAATCGACTGGGATATTTGCGCAAAAGTAATCTCTTTTTATTCTGTGCCCTTTATGTGCGACATTGCATTTACATACATCCGCTTTTATCGAAGCGCCCTAAAGCCATGATTTTTAGATTACTCACTTTTTTTGCTGTCTTTTTTTTTTGTTGGGTTTTGTTTGTGCTTTTGTACTTACTTCGTAGCATTCAACCTATCTGCCAGTCATGAAAACTTTGATTTTGTTTGATTTTGGGTCACTTTGAGCTTATGTAGATGAAAATGTACTACATATTTACATGGATGTACCTACATATGTATGTATGTATGGGTGTGTGCATGTGCAAAATACAGTTAAATAGCATTTCCCCGGCTTTAAAGCGAGCAGACAAAAAGTGATGATGCTATTTTTTATCACTTGACTGTGCTGGTAATTTCCGTGCTGGAATAGCATTGTGTACTTATTTGTACATACATGTGTATGTATGTTTGTATAAGTGAAAGTGGTAATCACAAGGAACCAGCAAAATTTACACAGTTTTTCGATTTAACGAGATTTTTATTTAATACAAAAAAAAATGAAAAATTAAGAACTTACGATGGGCAAATGTAAATAAATATATAATAATTTTGCATTTAAAGTACCTAATTGGATACTAAATGCCCAATTAAATTGAAGTACTTACCAAATGCTAATTACTAAATAATTAAGTATTTACTATACTCTAAAAAATCTGTTTAAAAATGCGACTATAAATTGAGTATATTTTTATTTATTTTTTTTAATTTTTTGGTAAATTTACACGATGAATATGTATTTTTCTCGTTTACACATTTTCGTGTATAAAAATCCTTTTTGTTAGCGGCTTTGCACAATTCTGCGGGTGAAATCAAACAGCAGATGTGTATTTTGTAGCTTATACACACTTTCGTAATAAATTTACGCATACCACGGCAGCTATATTACACTCTAAAAAGTCCGAAATTTAAACAAACTATTCGTTGAATAATCGAGCATGTAATTTCGCGAATGATAAGGTAGGAAATCAGTAACCTAAATTTTAGCTAGGAAATTTGTACACTTTTTTGCTTAGAGTGAAGCATTAGAGCGGAACTGCTTAAGAAAGCATACATTTTCTTAGATATCCAAGCGGCACTTCTGGCACTTGCCTCTCCGGTAACAAAATCTAAAACAGTCAAAGATTTCAAAAGTGCGTTATTCTCGGCGGGCGAATTAATAGACCTATTTTCAGCTGGGTTTCCGGCCATAGTAGGCTGAAGAGTTGGCTAAAGCCGGAGCATCTTTTGATGGGACTCATCAAAAACAGAAGAACTTCTTAAGAGGTCGAGAAAAGATATAGTCAAATTAACAGTCCCTATAACGCGGCATTGGCCAATAGGTGAACATGCAGCTAAAATGGGCCTTCCGTATAACCCTCGGTGCCGTAGCTGTATTCTTTAGGAAAATAAAGAAACGGTATTACATCATATTTTCCAGTGTCCAACATTGGCATGAAAAAGTCATAACACAGTCGGGAGTTTTTCCATTGAAAATCTTGAAAATATCTACAAATTGACCATTAGTCAGCTAAATAGATTCGTCGAAAAATCCAAATAGTTTGACGAACACAACAAATCATGAAATCATATAAAATCGAGAATCCCAGAGGAAGCATATCAAAAGCAATCGTATCCATCTGCGAACACTGCCATCAACTTCAATGTATTTAGGGAGTCTAAAACGGTGTTTAACTTGATGTTTTTGAAGGCTTCTTCTATACCAAGAAAGGCTGCTGCGATTTTTCTAAGAGGATCCATCACTTCGTGCAGCGCCGACGACGATGTTCCCTTTGTAGCGATCGTATATAGATGTTTAGGAGCCTTTCCATTGTTTTAATTAAAAACTTGGTAAGGCTTAAAGGTCTTAAATCTTTTGTCGTTTGTGGGTTCCGAACTAGTGAATCGTGGAGTGATTGACGAGTGGATCCAAGGAATCGTTGACTGAGTTTGTTCACACACCATTATCTTTTTTAGTGCCGATATGTTGGTATGTTCTTTAGACAGAACATTGATGAGACCTTGCTTAGACCTTGGAGATTTCTATGACCGAACAGTAGGATTGCCAGGATATTACCTTAGCTTTTCTTAGTTCTTTTCACCACGCAGTTTTTTTGTATTGTAATGTTGTCTCTCAGAGCTCTGTCAAAGGCTTTTCTCATAGCTCCCTCTAAGTCATCTATTCCATTGCCAACATTCTCGACTGATATAATCGTTTTTCTTAGATTACCTATTATACCTATTGCAATTAGTTCTTCGAAGGGTATACCTAATGCGCAAAGCCACAAAAGTGGAAGTGATAAAAATGCAAAAGAGAGCAAGCAAACATTGCAACTCATCGCAGCGAATCGTACATGTATGTATGTACCCTCCGAAATACTGACACAGTAACTGCATTCAAGTTCATTCTGGACAAAAAAACCCTAGGAAAGATAAATGAGCAACCAAACCGATCCACACTCAGCAGATATAAGGTGCTTGCAATGTGAAAGCGCAGTCCACTATGCAGACAGCACTTTAAATGGCCAATAAACTGGTGCACCATAGTGTTGCGCATTCATTGGGGATGACAGCAACATTCAACTTTTCGTCAATGTCTATGCTGCGCAGGTTGACATTTGTTTGGTTTTGCGAGACAATGAAGTGGCAATCGCTCATGGCGCATTCGACTCTTAGCACATCACACGGGAGCATATTTTCCTAAGGGCGCAAAACTAACAGCACCGTTACGAGCACGAAATTGTAGCAACACTGCTGTGCATTGGATGGCCTGCAAAACCAGTATAGTTAGTAGCACTTGCGTTGGGTTGAGGGCATAAGTGTTAGTTTAAGGTGTGAACGCACAGCAGAAGTGTTGGTATCGCATTAAATCCTTATGGCGGAAAGCAAAAGCCTAAGTGTAGGATTGTATATTAATGGGTAAGTGAATAAGCATGTTACGGAGGATTCCACTGATGTAGCAGCTATAGCTGCTAAAAGCAAAATCGTTATTCTGACAATTTGCCGACAGTGACATATAAGACGTGTTGAGATAATGGATGCCACGTCCTGTTTTAATGCCAACGTAACGTAAGTCCAGATGTTTCACAGAAAAGGAGGTTTCCTGCCATTCGTTTGTTACTTGTATGGTGCTACTCCTTCCCTGTAGTTTAAAGGTGGTCACTACCATGTCCTTACCCGGAAGAATGTGAACAGTCGTACCATTCCTTGCCAAGTCATCAGATTTGCAGTTACCCTCAATGTCTCGTTGTCGAGGCACCCATATGAGTTGTATACTTCAATGCTGGGCCACCTCGTTTAGAGATCTGAGTCGAGCGCTTTCAGAGCTGCTTGACTCTCAGAAACGATAACCTGTATACTAGAGTGATCTATAAAACAGTAATGTCGGAATTTTAATGCCGCCATCCCTAGGATTGTTTTATACCCAAACAAAATATACCCCTGTTTTTTTTTATTTTTGAAATCAAAAAATATTGATATAGTGCTCAAAGCGCTCAACGTTTTCCATGTATTTTATATGGGAAAAAACAACCTTACGAAGAAATGGTAGAGAATTCTTAAGAATAAAAAAAAAATTTATAACAAAATCGATAAATATCGATAACAAAATCGATAAAAATATCGATAACAAAATCGATAAGTATCGATAACAACATCGATAAAAATATCGCTAACAAAATAGTTTTTCTTTTTTTTTCGTAGCAGAGGGAAATGCTTTATGCACTGGCCGGGGCGCTAGTCTCTATATTACCTTTCCGCCAACATTCTGCTCGAAATCAAGAAGTGTTCGAAGAAGTGAAGAATGTATGGTGCACGTTATCTTCGACGTTTCCAGAGTAGTGGCAACACGGTGAGTCCACCCTTCCCATTCTATGAAGATATTCTTGGAAGTAACCATGGCCGGTGAGGAATTGCGTCAGGTAGAAATCGACTTCCCCATGCGGTCTGTTCAACCATGTTTGAAGGTCGGCTCCATCGACCTTTTGTGCTCGCGTTCCAGTTTTGTTGCCACTACTGGATTAGTGGCTCGCGCGCCCTTGCCACGGCAGCTGCTCGACAGGGAGGCGCTCTTCGGCATTTCCGTGCGCAACAGACTGTCATACGTGGCGTTCCAGAGGTCTGGGCCAAGTACACACCCCTGTGCCGCTCCGCCAGTTATACGTCGCTTGCTCTGACCTTGTGTTGTATCGTACAAAAGCCAGATCTCTGAGGTACTCCCGGATCGCNGTTGGAACCTTGAATGACCGTTCCAAGGCCTCCAGCATATCGTCCCATCTTGCCGAGTTGAAGGCGTTCTTGACGTCCAGTGTGACTAGCAACACTATTGGCCGCGCCTGGTGGCAGGCTTCTTCGGCCTTATTTACCGCCTCGACTACTTCGCCAATTGCTCCTATAGCTGAGTGTCCCTTCCTGAAGCCATGTTGTCGCGGTGAAAGGCCTCCCTCGCTTTCTATGGCAGACGTCAAGCGTATTTTGAGCACACTCTCCATCATCTTGCCTGCTGTGTCTAGCATGCAGAGTGGCCGGAAAGATGAAGGAGAGTTTGGGTCCCATTTTCCCTTGGGTATAAGCACCAGCCTCGCCTTCTTCCATTGGCTTGGGAAGACCCGGGCCCCAAGGCAGCTGTTGTACATGTTAAGCAGGAGATCAGGACTCGTTTTTCTGCAGGATCTATCCACCCAATTCTCCCCTGGCTACGCCACTGCATCAAACACATGAAGTAAAAAGTTTTAACAATAATTTGTTATATAATAAAACACTATTTATTAAAATATAAAATATGTGCCATGAATTGTTATTTTGTATTCAAATATTTATAAAACTTTAAAACTGCTTCCACAATCTGCATATATATTAGAGCTCTCGATTTTGTTCGCACATTTTCAAACAGCCCGGGTATATGAGCAGCGAGTAGTCGCACACTTGTTCAATGCTCATTACTCGAAAATTTTCGAGCATGAGCTCGAGCAATTCGAGTTTTTTCGAGTAATTTGAGCAATGTTTTTTTTTTATTATATTGACATTTTTGGTAGCAACTTTTTAAATTTTTCAAATTATTGATATATAATGCAAAGATTGCTACATTGGTATTTAATAATGTAATTTATTTAACATGAATTAGAAAGCAGCTGCTGACAAATACAATTTACAAATTTTCTTTTGTTTGTGAAATTGTTCAAAAACTCGAAAATTTTTAACAAACATTTGAGCAGTTGAGCAATGAACGAGTTTCGAGCGAGTATCGAGCTACTCGCATTGCTCGATACCCGGGTATCTAGAGCTCTAATATATATATACTTTTTCTTTTATTAAGAAAGCCAATACTTCAACTTTCCTATCATTTAGTTTCATTTCCGCTGTCTACGAACTTTATTTGACTTTCACGAGCTCTCCAAGCGAAAAACCCACGCCATTTACTATCTACTCATAACTCATAGGTTATTTGCAGAATGCGCACTTCTTATATGTACACTTGCTTACATATAAGTGGCGGCAAATCCTTTTCGATTAGAAATTGTGCAACTCTCTTCCAATCGAGAGAGTCTTGCGTGCACTTAGAAATATGCCGATAAGAAGATTTTATTGGAAATTTGCAAATGCAATTTCACAACGCCACATATGTATGTATGTAAATACATAGATGCATACATATCCTTATTCTTATGCACATCTAAGCAGATTTTGACTTTAGTAGGATGCTTTTGGCAATAGGAAAAGCCAATCCGAAGCCGACAAAGTCACATGTTAGCAACGTACATATGTACATACAAAGTTCTTTACGTAATTTAAAGACTTAACACATAGTTAAAGGTATACCCCCTAAGAAAATGATAACTAAAATGCACTGATATCGATAACAATTAAAGTGGCCGATAACATAAGCGATTATGATACCGATGATAATATCCATATTAATACGAAAAACGATAACAATATGGATATTGATAGGCATGATCATAAAACGATAACGATAACATTATCGATAACAGTAATAAGATGGATAAGGATGAAGAAATCGAAAAGTCAAGCGAAGGAAAACAAAAGCTTTAAAGATGCTATTGATGACGATAATAATGACAATATCGATAACGACAACGCTGACGATGGNAAGAAAGAGGTAAGTGCAAAAGTGAATTCCTCTTACCAAGAAACTGCTCATAACATGTTTTTATATAAAATTTAAGCACTTTTTACGACACCATAACAAAAAGCTAAGAAATTTATTTTCGCAATTTGGCAAACTCCAAATTAATTGCAGACCCATAGATTCTTTGGCAAATTTGCTTAGAATTACACGTAGAATACTTTTGTGCTATACGCGCATAGTCGAAAAAATCTACTATAGAAATTGACCCGCCCTAATGTAAATGCTCAGGATATTCTCAATACTTTCATATGTACATATAATGCCATGCGAAAAAATCTAAAAGCCTTCAAAGCTCATGAAAAGCTCGGCCAAATAAATATGTGTAGCAAAACTAAATTTTTAGTTTTTCACTCTGACGTCATGTTTTTGTTTAATGTCATATAAAAGAAAAAATTCTGTAGAATTGAAAGGGGCTATATTTTTTGGCGCATCAGGACGAATATGTATTAAAAAAGGTACTTTTGACTACCACATTCGTCCTTGTGCCCCAAAAATAAATTGATGTTCAGTTCTACAGAATTTTCTCTATTGTTGATCCTCTTCTTGTTACTGAATTTTTGAAATCTAAGTATGTAAACGCAATCGCATCCTTTTTCACTAAATTTCCTACAAGCCTGCTATCGAGTAGCACTTGGAAATTGTTGCTTATGTAGCTTAATTTACGACTGTATCCAGTTCTTCCTCTGGCCACTCACATATGTACTTACAAACCATTGCCATAAGAGGCAGACTGGTTATACTATCCTGAAACCGATAACATGTCACAAAGGAAATAAGCACATAAATGCATGCAGCAGACACACACCCGTACTCATTGCACATGGTAAAGTAATATAAGTCAAAGACACGCCTACACACTCAAATCGAAACGTGATGCGAAAATGTCGAAGGAATATGCATAAGGATTGTCTGCTAATAATTTTTGCAATAAAAATTCGTTACGAATAAATTCAGCCACAGCGTACAATATTGTCTATGCACACGTAGATTGGTACATACAAGTACATATACATACATATGTAGGTCTGTGCATAGAAATAAGTTTCATGGATGCCTTGATATCAAATATCATCACATAATATGAATATGTAGGTACGTGCGTACCACCCACACATTGATGATTAGGGGATATCACGAAGCACATGCATTGCTATAAAACTGTTGCTGGCTTACGTTGGCTATAATATGTATGTATCTAGCATAGTAATGGGAGTTATATTATTTTTGGGATGATAATGTTATAACTACATAAGTACATATATTTACATATACAGATCTTTGTCAAGATGTCATTTTCTTTAACTCACTAGATATTTCACCCCGGATGGGTATTTTTTGTAAAAAGGTTGTTAAAAGGTTAAAGGCTTATATTAAAGAAATTTAATTTTTTACCTTTAGAACCACAAGGCCAAAATTTTTGCTCTCATTTTATACTTCTCAAAAGATGTTATTCCACGTCTATATATTTCTACAGAAGTCCAAAAATGACAAAAATCCGTGGTTTGGCGATTTAATTTATAAATATTCCAAATACTAAAGCCCAATTAATTATATCAAGGTCAGACTCTGGCGGAAAAATTAAATAACAACCAGTGGTCACTGTTTCATATCAGTAAAATAGTTGATTCTAAATTAAAACGCACTGTTGGTAGGAATAAAACGATACCATGGAAGTATCGATACGTGTGCTTGCAAGTAGCATCGATACCTACTAATTATCGATACCTACTTACATATTATCGATATATGTACATATAAAAGAATTGTTTGTATAAAAAAGTAAGTGCGCCTGGGCCACACTGGAGTAGTGAAACTTACGTTACATACACATCTATTTTGTCTCATAACCAATACA
>NW_016175362.1:0-10090 GCF_001687245.7 Rhagoletis zephyria
GAATTGTTTTTTTCTTTAATTCCATTACAAGGAATTTCATATTGTAATTGGAATAAATTACGTGCTAGTAATGTAATTTCTTTTATTTCAATTCCTTGAAATGAATTGAAAATGTAATTTTTTTTCCAATTCCTTTGAAAGGAATTGAAAATGTAATTGATTTTTTTTCCAATTCCATTCCTCAAAGTAATTTGAAAAGTAATCGAAAAATTTATAAAAAAAAATTTTTTTACTGTTGAATTGCAATAGCTTTGTTAAATTTCCTGCTAGTATTTCATACAAAAATTATTGCACTTTCACTTAACCCTTGCAAACTTGTTTATTTATCCATCGATTTTCATCGGTAGTAGTGTTTTAACCCGCAAAACAAGCAGAGTTTGGCTAGTCTATACTTATATTTTGAAAGGCGTTTTTTTCTGTTCGCAAAGCTCGAGAAAGGCCGTACCGATTTTTTTGAAATTTCGGAATCTACTGCAGGCTTTCCAAGGATGGTTATAGCTAAAAAAAGTTTCGATATAGAAAGGGGGCGTGGCACCTCCCATACAAGCCGAATTTTTCAAACTGCATATATTTGTGGTAGAGGACTAGAACTGTATGATGATATCTATATACATATATAAGACCAATTCCATACTCATGGAGAAAAATTTGCATGGTTGGAGAATGGCGTGTGGCACCTCCCATATAAACCGAACTTTTCATATTGCATATTTCTGGAAGTGTTCATGGTAGACTGTAAGCCTTTTTAAAACTCTTTAGTTTGACACCCACATGCAACATTGCATTTACTTTATCAATTTAACTGAGTTACAATTTCCAAATAGGTGGCAGCCCCCTCAAAAATATTTCCAACAGTTATCTTTCTCAAACCTTTTTAATTTGATACCCATATTGTAATATTTTATTTATTTTATCAATGTAATTTAGTTAAATTTTCAAACAGATGGCAGCCCTCCTCAAACATATTTTCGGCAGTAAGCCTTCTTAAAACTCTTTAGTTTGACACCCACATGGCAATATTTCATTTTTTTTTAACAATTTGACTGAGTTTAAATTTTCAAATAGGAGGCCACCCTCGTCAAAAGTACTTCCAGCAGTTATCTTTCTTAAACCTCTTTAACTTAATACCCATATTGTAATAATTCATTGATTTTAAATTAATTAAATTTTAAAATAGGTGGCAACCCACCAAATTTTTGTGATATCATTGGTTCTGGTATTATACCGAATAATAAAAAAAATATTATTCAAATCGGTTTAGCCGTTCTCGGGTTTTGATGACCGTGACATACGAACACAACATTTTTATATATATATAGATATACATAGAAGATGTCCAATGTGTGCTTTCGATTTTAATCTTTGACCACAACAAAAATTCCACATTGTATATTCGTGAATGAACTTTCAGTTTCTCGATTACTTTTACAATTCCTTTGAGTAATTGGAAAAACTAAAGTACTCTTGCAATTCCAGGTAATGGAATTGAAAAAAAATCAATTACATTTTCAATTCCTTTCAAAGGAATTGGAAAAAAAAAATTACATTACTAGCACGTAATTTATTCCAATTACAATATGAAATTCCTTGAAATGGAATTAAAGAAAAACCCAATTACATTTGAAATTACTTCAAGGAATTGAAAAAGTAATCGATTCCTTTGCTGTGGACTGAAGGAATTGATTCCTAATTACAATTCCTTGTAATCTGTAATTGGGAGTAATTTAATTCCTAAAGGAATCATTACGACCCAGCTCTGGGAACAGATTCGCATCGACAGAATCGCATAGGTGTGTGGATACCTTAAATCTTTGGATTTCACTAAGCCCTCCATTGTAGAGATTGGATAGTCTCGACCAAATAGACTCGGTGATCCCGATCTTGAATGCGGCGTTATTGAGGTCCTCACAACCGCATCTATTCTTTATCTTCTTGGAAGGGTTTTTAGATGCATCTTCTAAACTGCCGGGTATATAGAACCTCGAAGGCAAACAATTTGAAAATTACAGAAGCACACAAGATTCGCTTGCTTCGCCAAAAATTTTGAACACAGATCAACTTTTCTTACCACTTAATCTCTAAACACGACCCACAATTGTGCTTTTATTGTGTGAATTAGTGATACGCATCATTTGCGAGAGCCGCTAAGTGCTTGGGGCAGCCCAAAAACCGCAACAAAAAAAAACCGAAAAAAGTAAACCAGTAATAGTGACGTAACAACAACAATCATGTAGCAAGCAGTAGTTGATGTGGCAAATGCGCAGGGAAGACAAGCAGCGAACAAATATCTATGAACACTGCAAGGCGGCCAACCGCTAAAAACGTTCGAGTCGCTAGGCGCCCAAGCGCTCCCAAGGCTGGCGTGCGCACAGTGACTGCATTAATAATAATAATTTTTGGGTAAATTAAATTAGCATTAGGAGTTGCACGGAAAATCACAACAATAAATACAACAGAGGCAGCTGCAGCAAAAGTAGCCAACGTACATAAATACATACAAACACGTATTAGAAAGCCAGGGACAGACAGACAACAAAGCGCAATCGCAACAAGCAAGGCTTACTATCTTGGGGCGGGAAAACGATTATGTGCCACCAAAGCCGCCACGATGCACAGTGGGGTTTGGGCGGAAAAAATTCAGTTTTTGGAACATTAATGTTTGAATAAGAAGAATTCATTGTAACTTTTTGCGAAATTGTCAATTTTACATAAAATAAAAGTAACAGAATTCAGTAGAATTTTACTCAACTAAAACTTATTGAGATTTTTGTCCAACTGAGCAATGTTTTTTTCTAATAACTTTTGCTTCGATTGCTTTTGTTGTAGGTGCATATGGTAGTAAATGTTATACTTGTCAAAGTAGAGACAAAACTAAGTATTTTAATAGTCTTCCTTTTTTCTTTCAATTTTCAATAAAAAAAAATTCTCATATTTGAGTTCTCTAACAAGGTAGATGAGTTTATACCAATGATGGCATTTATGATATTTAAAAAAAAAACACGAATACTACCATTTTTTGACGTTTAGTTATAACTCCGTGCGACAGTAAATTTTACACACACAAAAATTAATATATTCGCGAGAATATGGGCAAAATATAGCAAAACTGCGTTTTTAATTTTCCACTCAGACGTCAGGATTTTTTTAAGACTTTGGAATTTAAAAAATATGATTGATTCAAAAAACTATGAAAGATTTTCAGTGCAATGTAGAATAAAAATGTGGGTATAAAATAAAAGAAAAAATCCTGTAGAATTAAAAACATAACACGAATGGGTATGGAATATTCAACTTTTAAAATTTTATTCTGAAAAGTTGCAGTACTTATTTTAGAAAAAATTATAGTATTAAGGACTAATATACACACGACCACAAGCACATTTTCAATACTTGTTCGTCATTGTAAACAAAAAAACTTTAATATTTTTCAATTATACAGAATTTTATCTTTTATTTGGTACCCATATTGTTATTGTATAATCCACTGATTTTTTTAAAATAATTTTTTGAATTATTCATATCTTTAAAATTACAAGGTCCTTAAAAAAATTCTGATGTCAGAGTGAAAAAACTAAAAACGCAGATTTAATATATTTGGCCCATTGTTTCGTGAGCACATTGATTGCTTCGTGTGTTTTGAAATGTTTGTAATATTATAACTAGCATATGGTCGAAATTTCACTTCTTATGGTCTTTTTAAAGCATTTTTGGGGTTGGGGTTGTATGGGGGGTACGCTTTATAATAACCTGATTCACACAGTTTTCCGAGCTACAACGTTATTAAAAACATATGGACCAAATTTCGGAGTCAAATATAAATCGATGCGTTTTTATGTCATTCTTAAAGCATTTTTGAGGTTAGGTTTGTATGGAAGGTATGCTTGAAAATAAAGCTATCACGTCAATTTTTATTTTTATTTTCTTAATTTATATCCATAAATGTTGCATGCGGAAAGGTGAGGTTCGGCACCGACTTCTTCTCATTTTATGCAAAAAAATGTATGATGCTGAACCACTGTGCGATGCAGCGGCTGTCTAAAAAGTAGCCACGAAATGTGAGGTGGCAGTCTGTGAACGGTTTGTTTCTGTTTTGAAAGTAGCATAGATACGGTGTGTTTCGGCGCTGTGTGTGCGCGCGAGAGGTAGTCGTGTGCCTTGGCCATCCGCACTTGGTCATTTTTGCCTTGCCCATCTTTGTGCAGTCCGGCTAGAGCTTAGTGTGCCACAATGCACGCGAGTAGGCTTTGGGGCGGAGTGAAAGGGTTAAAAGTCCTAACTGCGTATTTTTTATCTTGGGACGAAATGTTTATGTAAATTGAATATTCTCTTGGGCGAAATAATAGCCACTTGTAGTGTGGCGGATAAGTAATTGTTGGTTGCAATTTAGATGCAGGTACAGTTAGCAGAAGTTCTTTTTTCTGTTTTATCCTAAAATTTTTTCTGAAGAACAACTTTTCAAACTTGTTCACTGCACTGCGAATCAAGTTGCGGCTTAAAGTAACAGATAGTTGAGGAATTACTCGAACTGTGTTTTCATTTATTCAGGGCGAAATCTTTAAAGAAAACTTGTGTTGATGAGAGTAAACTACATACCATCCTCGCTTTGCGTAAGGCTTGCGATTTGTTTGTAGGGTTTTGGGTAAGTAATAATGGCGTAGTGATGCATATTTGCATGAGGTTGTTCCAATTTACTTTAAAGAACTGTTACTGAGTTACTGTTAAATAAGTTTGGGAGTTACATGACGGCTTGAAAAGTCTGCTTGTATACTGGCAAATAACCTTCGCGCATATGCCGTCACCAGTACTAGGTAACAATAAATGCTAAAGCAAAAGTAACAACTCAATAATCAACTCTGCCAACAATTTGACAAAAATAGTCCCATCTTGCGTTGACACGAAAAAGGTAAAGTGTGCAAACGACACTCAATGACACAGGCACTACAATAAATATTTGTGTCATTTGAATTGCAGCGTGTTGTTGCCGTCGATACTGCTTCTGCTGCTACTGCTAGGCAATTGAAATATATCACTGTAAAATGAATCACTCCTGAAATTGTTGACAACTTTGGATGAGCGTTGATTGCCAGTGATTTCGTTTAGCAGTGTGCAGGGACGGTTCAAATGGTATATGAAAGTTTGTGCGCGGGAAAATTAAAAAAATGTGGGCAATACAGAGGGAGAGAGTGTAAAAGTTGTATGTTTAACAAAATAAAAAAAACGGTTTGTAAACTATTGACCTACCAATATTAAAAATAATAGGAAAAGCTTAAAAAAACCAAAAGGTGATGAAACCCATTGATTCGTGTAGAGGAAGTGCCAGAAAGTATCGAAAAATTGTCAAAAAAAGGTCGAAAAACAGATTTCGAAAACAGCTCTAACGTATCAAGAATATAAAATGCAGAATAAAATGATACTTTCGATAAAACTATCGATAATTTTATCGATACACTTATCATCACCATTAGTTATCGATAACTTTATCGATACAAATATCGGTGGGTTTATCGATTTCATAATCAATATAGCTCTTAATATCGTAATTGATTTTATATCGATATTAAATAACACATTAGTTGCAATAGTTATCGAATGGAATTTATCCAAGCGGGCGGGCGGTTGGAGGCATGAGACATTCTTTTATAATTCCATGTTAGAAAATCAGGTTTCGAATTTACCATAAATAAACTAAAAGCTCTCATAAACTCACACAAGGGCCTACGGGAAAAATACGTGAAAAAGCGCGATGCGAATGAAAAACTGTTTTCGCTTTACAAATTCACTTCATTTCGATTTGATGTATGTATACATAAGAATGTATTTCTACTGTGAAATTAGATTTTGCATTTTTTACAACAATTTGTTATAGTTCGCATGGAAATTGCGAAATTCACTGAATGCAACACATTGTTGCAACAGTTGCAATGTTGCATTGTTCGCCGTTTGCCAAGCCACCGTTTGTCACCAAAGCAATATTTGTACATGTACATTGGAGAATATTTGAATAGTTTTGCTGATTTGATGCATATTTTAACTAGATATGTATGTATGTATGTATGTATGTATATGCTACACAGACATACACAATATGAGAAATGTATTAAGTACGCACATACAGGCCTAACCTGAAGGAAATGTGTCTAACTATAAGTTAACTGGAAGTTGATTATGAAGGAACTAATGGTCTTTATTTTCTAATCAATGTTTGGACATAAAATATCAACAAGTAAAACAATATTTCTTTGGTATTTTTTTTACTTGTTTGTTTATTTCCTCTCTTTAACACTAGCAAATACCCTTCGTAGGTCACTGCGTCTTAAAAGTATTTTTGTGCTGTTTTATACCCGTATTGTAATAATTAAATTATTTTGTCAATTTAATTGAATACAATTTTTCAAACAGGTGGCAACCCTTCTCAAAAATAATTTTGTCAGTTAACTTTTCTAAACGTTTTGAGTTTGGTAGCTATATTGCAATATTCAATTGCATATTTCAATTCAAACAGGTTGCATCCCTCAACAAAAATATTTCCGGCTGTAAGCCTCCTTAAAGCTTAGTATCCAGTTCTCAAGAAAAGCAAGACTCCTTATAAAATAATGCACAAGAAATGTTTAAGAATTAAGGAATTTACAACAGAAATATAAGGCCGTTCCATTATTTCGTGAGAAAAGAGTGGAACAGCAGGCTGTCAAAATTCAGATGTCAAAATTACTGGGACGTACTTACGAAATAATGCCAATTTTTTTCTCTCTTTCTTTTCACAGCCATATTGCAATATTTACTTTAAAAATTTACTTAAACTGCAATTTTCAAAAAGGTGGGAACTCTCTATTTTTTCCCATGGATATTTTAAGTTAGGCCCATAGCAATACATCGGTGAAAACTGCTTTCAATTTAATGCATTACTTTTCGAGTGATGCGCGTACAAACATACAGACAGTCAGACAGATAGACAGACAGAAAAAAATTGTAAATATTGCTGATTTGGCTTCTTTTGGATATTAGAGCATCCCTACTATTCCCGCATATTAATTTTTCTTTTATATCTATAATGTACAGACATCGGTCTGTTACATTTTTATTATATGTATAGATTGCATATTTGTTTACATATTATGCTGTAGGTGGTCCCATATTCGAACTCCATTTGACATAACTTAAAAAAAAAAAATTATAAAACTGGCGGACCCGGCGTACTTCGTCCCGCCCAAAATAAATTTTTTATAGAAACATTTGAATGGCTTGATTTGGCGATCTTTACCAATAGCTCGACGCCAGCGCCATCTTACAGCTCTTTTTTGCTATAGTATTGCCACTACCGTCACCAATATATATCTCGAATATGAGCCAAATCGTATATAAAATTTCGATCCTCCTTTTATTTGTCCTGAATTCGAAAAGGTATTTGTGAAACGCAGAAAAAAGTGTATTAAAGTAAAATTTATTGAGATTATTTAAATAGAAACTCTCAAATAGTTTCAAGTTAGTTTTTTTTTTTATTTAACAAAAGTTATATATTTTATCGAAGCCCCGAAAAAAAACTAACTACAAGTGGGTTATTTTTTATCAATTGATAATTTTTTTCTGCAGGGTACATACATCTGTATGTATGTGTGCATATTCACATACAAAATATTTAATATGGATGCACGTGGCATTTAATGTTGAAATTTTGATTTATTTGTAACGCAAAATGTGATAGATTTCTATTTCCATGAATTGACATTTATATAAATGTAAGCATCTATGTATGGCATCTGTGCATATGTGTGTATGATTGATTGTGTAGCCAAATAAATAAAAAGAAGTTATTCAGCATGAAATTTTTGAAACAGTTGGTGGCATGAAATTTACAAAGTTAGCAAATGAAATTCTAATATTCGTATCGAAATTATTTTCATATTGTGATGTTCGTACATATGCTGGCAAACAAAAACAAAAAAAATAGAAATTAATGAAAATATGCAAAAATGGTCGATAAAGCGTTGGTTTATTAAAATCAGTTCAACGAGTTAGTTTAAAATAGTTACGTAATACTTTTTCCGAAACTAATTGATGAAAAAAATATATATTTCATACTTTTCCTCCTAATTCCATAAGATTTTAATTTAATGGCAACAGTTAAGTGCATAACCATTTATCGTTGTGTGCATAATTTTTTTCCTAAATATTTACTTATTCGTTTTTTGTCGACCAGTTACAAAGGCTTGTCTATATAAATAGATACATTTGTATATGCATACATATGTATGTATGTATGTATCTATGCGCGTATACCAGGTATATTCTTAGCATCTGTTTTGTCTGTAGTCCACTGCAAATTTTTTTCCTCACCAAAAATCTATTTCTCATTCAATAAAAAGTTGACAACTGGGTGTGTCCGTTACCAAGTGAAGGCGATTGGAGCTTAATCCGTTCGCATTAGTATGTGTATGAAGGGGTGTATGATATACAAACATACTTAAATACATACATACATATGTATCAAGTTCGATGAAGTATTATGGAGTACGTACGATCATTTGGGGATGCCATACATATAACAAGTCTAAGCTGCGCATGCGCAAAGTTTGGAATAACTCTTTTATTTTTAATTGCAAGCGCGAGAATCGGATTATCGCTGGAAATGGAGCAAAAAAAAAACACTTCGAAAAGCTAAACTAAACTGAAATAACATAAAATAAAATAATAAAAAAAATTTTATAATACTTAAATGCGGGCAGTGCTGAACATTTATGTCATTTAATGTTTCAGCTTAAGGGTTTTCAGGAGCTTGTTTCGCAGACGCAATTGTTCAGGCATATCTAGCTTTCCCCAGAGACCGTAACGGTTATGACCTTAATAATAAAAATCTTATTTTAACCGTTAAAATTTGTATATCCGATCGAAATTAACCATCACTTTCTAAATATTTATTTTTTTAATCAAGCATAATGTTATTTTTGGATTTTTATTTTTCGATAACTTTTTGGTCGTTATCTTTGATTTCTGTTTTGATACGGGTAAAATTATAGAATAAATATAAATAAAAAATCATGATTATTTTTGGTCAACAAAATTTAAGATCCTACAATAACGAGTAAAGTTAACAAAAAATATAAAAATTTCACAATTATGTTTCGTGGTTTAGTGATATACTTATCACCAGATGATCTGCTTTTTCGAGCTGAACTATACAATACGGAATTAACAATACAAAATGTCTCTCCTGATATCCACGTTAAAAAATATTCCAGTATTAAAAAGATAACTTTTCCGTCTGTAAATAGGGGAGAAACGTCAGAGACAAAAGATAAACAACAATAAACGCCGCTAAGCTAAAACACGTGGCCGAACTCTAGTGAAAGCTCCTATTGAAGAGTGAGCTCACCGGGATATTTGGCAATACTTTGAGAAAATCGCTAACGGCGCTGATGCTGATTCCAGTTTTTGTAGTGATGTGGATAGCCAAACCATGGGTAGACAAGGCAGCGACAGTACAAAAAAAAAGGCAACGATTTCGAAATACAGTAATATTTACAGCTACCCATTATACCCAGACAAGAAGGTCTTTCAATTTGGTGGAAGCATAGTCCCAAAGAATTTCCAAATTTGTCTAAACTGAAGTACTCTGCTCACCAGCTTCCTCAGTGAACCCCGAAATAATGTTTAGTGCATGGGGTAGCAGTTATAAAATTTTCTTGATCAAATCTGAATACATATAGAGGCGAAATTTTTTTCTCTAAATTTTTAAAATTGATCGTTATTTGGTCGATATTTTCTTTGTATGTTATTTTTAACAAATATAGGCCAAAAACCCATATATTTTCAAAATTTGGAGAAAACAATTTGGCCGCTATGCTGGGATTTTTGGGTCCTGAAAAATTGTTTGAGGCATTGTTCGTATGGCCAACAGCTATCAAACCTGATATATGTTGCCGGTCAATTCGGAAATGATTTTTTTCATAATGAAAAATATTAAAAACTGTTAACTTTAATTACTGATTATATTTCATTTACACCATGCCTGAAATTCAGTGTATGCCTATTGGAAAAAGGAGTTTTTTCAGATTAATTACAAGCAAAAAGTAAGAAATAAACTTTGCTGATCACC
>NW_016175363.1:0-10089 GCF_001687245.7 Rhagoletis zephyria
TCTCCGTTGGATTTCAGGGCTGACATTATTATTGGTGTTAATGCTGGTTGCCAAATAAATGATGTCGTCTATTTTTTCAAACTTGTAACTGTCAATAGCGACGTGGGAGCCAAGACGCGTATGCACTGACTGTTTGTGTGATGACAGGAGATACTCCGTTTAGTCCTCGTTCATCACCAGATCCATTCGCTTTGCTTCTCTATCCAATCCCGAGAAAGCAGACAGACGTAGTCCTTGTTTTTACCGATAATCTCGATGTCGTCGGCATACGCCAGCAACTGTACGCTCTTGTAAAGTATTGTGCCTGAGCGGTTCAGTTCTGCGGCTCTTATTATCTTCTCCAACATCAGATTAAAGAAGTCACATGAAAGGGAGTCGCCCTGTCTGAAACCCCTCTTGGTAGCGAACGGCTCGGAGAGGACTGACGGGGGCTTCAGTCTTTCACACAATAAGCTCGACAAGACCTTGTAAGCTGTGCTTAGAAGACTGATCCCGCGGTAGTTGGCGCGAATGGCGGGGGAACGCCTTTTTTGTGGTTTGGGCAGAGCACACTTGTGCTTTGTGGTTTTTCAGCCGCGTTATTCCTATTCATACCTCGTCATAGTCAGGCGGAGGAGCAGCGACTCCGTCATCGTCGACTGGAGGCTCGGTTTTCTTCTTTTCCACAACTTTCCGTGCTGCTACCATTCAGTAGGGTGGAAAAGTGTTCTCTCCATAACTTAGGTACGTTCTGAATAACGGTAACGGGGTCACCATTTTTGATCTTACAGGAGTACGCCCTGATCTTGAAACCTTCCGTAAGTCGCCTTACCCTCTGGTAAACTTTTCGGGCATTTTTCTTGTCGGCCAGCATTTCAAGATCTTCGCTCTCACGTATTTCGGCCTCGCTCTTCTTTACTGCTGCAAATACGTCTCGCTTCTCTCTTCAGATCCCTATATCGATCCCACATAGCGCGCGTTGCACCCGATCGCAGCGTGGCCCCGTAGGCGGCATCTTTTTTCTCTGTAGCTTCCTGACACTCCTCATAGTACCAGTTGTTCTTTCGGGCTCGCTGAAATCCAACTACTTCTTCAGCGGCGGTACTTAATGAGCGGAAAATGTGGTTCCACTGCTCGCATATGTCGGTTTGTTGAAGAGTGCTCTGTAAGAGCCGAGTAGCAAATGCATTGGCTGTCTGTTGTGATTGCAGCTTTTCGACGTTAGTTCAAAACAATGGAAGCATGCCTTCCGTCTATCACAACATGATCGATTTGGTCTCTTGTTTTTCGATCTGGAGACAGCCAGGCAGCTTGGTGGATGTTTTTATGCTCGAACCTAGTACTACATATTACCATGTTTCAGGCCCCGGCGAAGTCGATCAGTCGGACGTTTCATTGTGAAGGCTGAATTTTTCGGCAGTGGCGCCAAAAATCCCTTCCTTGCCCACCTTGACATTAAAATCAGCTAGCTCGATTTTGACATCGTGTCGGGGGCAGCGCTCATATGTACGCTCCAAGCGCTTATAGAAGAGATCTTTGTATACCTCATCTTTCTCCTCCGTCGGGGAATGGGCGCAGATGAGCGAGAAGTTAAAGAATCTCGCTTTTATGCGGATTATGGCTGGGCGCGTGTCCACCGGAGTGAACGACAGTACTCTACGACGGAGTCTCTCTCCCACCACAAATCCAACACCGAATTTGCGCTCCTTTACATGGCAGCTGTAGTGTACGTCGCAATGCCCCAGGCATTGCCCCGTCTAATGCATTTATTGGATGGCGCTGATGTCAGCTTTTGTTCTTACGAGGACATCATAGGGGTCCGGACATTCCAGGTGCATGACAGGTGCATGAAATATGCATTAAAGCACGACATCATAAAAGCACGATATAAATGTGAAAAAGTTAATTTCATGCGATATTTTAGCAGAATAATAGCAGTGGTGCTAAAAGCTTTTAGAATATGTTTGTATGTACATATAGTAGATGTAAGGGAACATGAAAGCTTATTCTCTTTTATGATGTTATGGAAAGTTTTTCACTGTTTTTGCACTGTTTGTGAGTACTGGAGGAAATCTTATTGTGCAAAGTTCTGTATCAGCAAAGCACGGAAAAATTGAAAGTTTTGCTGTAATTTTCAGCGTTTATAGCAAGAACTGTTCTTAGTAATCAGAAGTGGAATGTAAGCTTTTACTGCTATTACTATTATAGATTTATTTTATAGTAAACTTGCTAAGGGATGGTTGTCTTTATCAGGATTGGGCACGCTGCACTAAATTTTTAATGCACTGAGCATTTCATTACCAATATTCCCGTAGTGATAATGAAATTTGAAATGAATTACCATTAAGTGGTAATGCAAGTTTTTTTCACTACCACTAAGCACTTAGTGAAACCAATTTGCCTTTATTAGCGCGTCTAGTAGCTGTCGAGTGTATACTATTTCCTGATCCAGGGTATTATGTATTTTCATGCCAATTAGAATAGCTGTAGCTAGAGGAATTTCTGAGTGCATTTTAAAAGGGCCTCCCAGATATCTGACTGATATCGATAGTAACGTTGAATTTACCACAGCTCAGGGCTATGCTGTGTATGGCAGACCATTTCAGTTTATATTCGATCGCGGAATGACTTATTATGCCACCAAAGAACCAGAAGGATGACAAAAAGTAAATAATTCAATTAAAAAAAGATACTAAATTCGGTTCCCCAAATTGGCCTGGACGTTCATAATACAAGCATAACTCCCAACCTGGGTATAAAGGATCAACTGCGAAGGTATGTATGTAATGGATACAATAGCTGACCCATCCACCGTCCGTACGCAAAAATCTCTCTAAGGTCGAAAGGCACGGGTATACATACATACATACATATAATGTGCAATAAGAGCCGGAATGGCCTATTGACCTTTTCTTCCCACTCGGTGCGTCGAGGGCAGATGGAATACACCTTACCAAGAAAAGCTTTACGTTTAAATATACCTTGCCGCAATCCCTTAACCGGGGCTTAACTTTCGTCTAAGCGGCTTGAAAGGAAACATGAATGTACATTAGGGTGGTAAAAAAATAACATGCAGGGAAACAAGTGTAAAATGTTAAGCTCTCACCCACTAGGATTTTGTAAATGGCAAAAAGGAAAATCCGTATTTTTTTGTTTAGAAAAATTATGTTCAACAATTTTATTGAGCTTGAGGCCGTTTTTAATGAAAATTTTAGTGAAAAAATAAGATATTTAGATTTGTCTTAAAGGCCATGATATTATCCATGTATTTTATATGGGGTAAAACGCTTTTGGTTGAAACGGCGTAGAGTTCTTGAAAATGAATATTTTTCGATCGGAAAACTCTGCTTCTCTTAAGGAGACTTCCCATATTAATAGACAATTGTCTATTTAACCATTTTTTAATACTAAATTTTTTTTATAGGTCTCCAAAGAACTCAAAAAAAAAAGACAACATCAGCTAGTACCCTGATACTTGTGGTCAGCAAAGCCGATATGTATGCGTCTATAAAAAATCGGTAACGATCTGCGAGGAGACAACAACTGGTGACGAAGACTTATCTATTGAGCGACAGTCAGAATTTATCGTGCCGAATACAAGGCCGTATATGCGGTGGCTCTCATCGGCGTAGCCAGAATGATATTTAGGGGGGGGGGGTTCGACCCTATTAAGCTGGCATTTCAGGGTACTATTTTATATATAGCACCCCCCTGCCCCTACCTGGCTACGCCCATGGTGGCTCTTAACAGACCACTGGCGTTTGCAAATGATATCAGCATCAACACCAAAGCGGTTAGCGTAACTTTCTCTCACTTAGAGAAAGAGGCAAGCTAGCTTGGTTTTGCAATGAATGCAAAAAGGCAAACTCTTCTAGAACAGAGCATTGGCTGTATAAGGTTGTGGTCAGGTCTATGCTGTTAAATCAATCCTTTCACTACGAAATGTTCAAAGAAGGCTTCGTGACGGACAGCGCTGATTTACGCAGAGAGAAAACTACATATATTACAAAATAGGGGAAAAATTGTTTTAGGACAGTTCTCTAAGTTTTATATAATTTAGCTAACTATATTTCATAAACGAAGTAAAACATATAATTGTTTATTAAATGTTCTAAAAGGCATCAGAAGATTTTATTTCCAATAAATTAACAAATATTTCTTTCCGAAGATAGGGAAAAAATTTGTATGAAAACATTTTTTTTTTTAATACAAAAATAGCAGAAATCTCTATGAAGCCTTGCTCGTTTTCTTGGACTGTCTACTCCCTAATCCAAGGACAATTCATAGGAACAATCTTTAAGCTATTGCAAGCCAAATTTTTTTCAGTTCACTAGCGAATTAAAATTAAGCAAAGCAAAAGCAGTGACGTCAGCCATTCGAAACAACAAAGACTAAAAAAAGTATTCTGCCCACCAAGCTATTCCGTATTTTTTCCAGCCAAAATTTTAAGGCAGCAAGAGAAAGTGGAGGTGCATAGATGCTGTGTGCTGAAAAACGGGTTCGATTATAGGGAAAAGTGTGCCAATTTCTTTAGGAGCTTCCGCGAGAACATTCTTACGCTAGATCTGTGGCACTGTGCGCTGAATAAGTTGGAGTAACGAACTGTGAGAAATCTTTAATACCTAGCGCCAAAATATTCTGTTAACCAGTTTTTCATTTACTCTGTATGTAAACAAAAAAAAAAAATACATAAAGAAAAGTGAAATTACTTTTCCTAGAAGTTCTACAGAACTGCAAAAACTTAACAGTCTATTATTATTAGCTTACCACAATGGATTAATTCATCATAGCATGGCGGCAAGAAAAGCAAGAGATATATTTGATGAAAACTTTACCCATCAGCAATAGCATGAGCCTTCTTATAAAGTATCATTGCACATATTCTCACATACGTACTTACGTACATACATATATACTGCGAAATTTCTGCTAAGGCACCGCACAACAGCACACACTTGAATGCACTGCCCATACATACCCTAATGCCATAAAAGTCGACACGAATAAGCAAACAGATAGCTATCACAGCAGACACAAACACCCGAACGACTGCAGACAATTGTAAATTTCAGCACGTTGCACAGTAACGTGCAATTTGTGGAGAGTAACAGCAACATCATAATTTAGTTTGTTGCAACAATGGCATTGAACGCATGCAACAATGCATTTATTTGGTTGAAATGAAGTAGAAAAGCCAGAGGAGAAGCAGTGGTGGCAAAGATAATGCAATCAATTTACTACTACATAAATACATACATACGGTATTCGATAAACTTTATAGCCTTTTGTGGTAAGAAACTTTGAATAAACAATGCCATTTGAATCCACTAAAGGCACACACAATGAGTGCTGGAGTACACCTGGGCGTATGCGTAATCGATTGAACTGGATGAAGAAGAAGCTGACGTGTAGGAAAGAAAGTGAATTTTTTTCCTTCGTATGTATGAACGAACGTCTGCATGCTACTCAAGCTAGTTATACATATGTAAGCTTCCTTGTTTGTTTGCTAAAAATTTGTATGCATTTGCATGTTAAAGTGGTAAATTTCCAAATGGAAAGTGTTGACGATTGCTCATCCGTAGTCACGTAGTCAATTTGTCATTTTCACAATTTGACTTTCATTTGCGTACAATTTCCACATTGTGAGCTTGGTTAAAGAATATAAGTATTGTGGGGATTGTGGTTACCCTTTTATCCCTTTTCGCTCGTTTGACGACAGTAAATTGTTTTCATTGTCGGTTGTTTTATTCATTGTCATAGCACAAAATTGAAGGAGATGTGTAAAGAATAAGTAAGCGGTATTCAAGGGTCATTGACATTTGTTTGAGAGTTTTAACCAATCTTCGGTAGCTATGAGAAATAACGCCGTTTTGTTGATATGAGGTGGTCGAAAAATCGATTGCTAGCCAAAAGCCGCCAAGTGTGTAATATTTTTATTTTATTTTATTTTTTGAGCTCTAAGTACCAGGACAGTGCATATAAATTTTGAATTTTTTGAGATTTGGGTATCAAATAGTGGTCATTTGGAAAGCTTAATTTATGTAACATTAATAATGGAATTTATTGCATACATAAATAAACATAGGCTTTAGATCTAATTTAATACCTTTTCGTTAAAGATCACGTGTCGATAAAATACATGTTAAGCCTATTTTGGCATTTTATTTTTTTCTACCGAAAAGTGTGATTTTGAAACTTTTCGCCATTTATGACACTGAAAATTGTTCCACATCATTATAAATTCAATTTCATTTAATTTCGGTCTTTTATTTTACTGAGACAAAAATTTCATAAAAAAATATTTTTTTTCAACCTTTTACTAGCAGCTCCATTTATACACGTAACTTTACTCTAAAGAAAATATCCTTTACACATTCATGAACAGCAAATTTAAACTGTTTTGAAAACAGATAAAAAAATAAAAATTAAATTTGACAAGGGATGACGGAAATTCGTTCCATAATACATCATACACCCACCCTGTCGGAAACAACAACAACCAAAAAGGAAAAAAAAAAAATAAAACTTAACTCGAGAGATGGGTGCTTTTCAATTTGATGGCCGAAAAGTCGACCAGCGCCCGAATATGGGTTAAAGTACTATTCATAGAATTGTTATAGATTTCGATGTCTTTCGAGATTTGACAGTTTTCGTCTGCTGTTATTTTTTAAATTTTCATTCTTGTACGTATGTAGGTAAATGTATACATATTTATGTACTTATGTATATTTTTTCTCTTATGTAAAGAATTTTCACAGTTTATTTTAGTATTGCATAATTCAGTTATGTCACCTGCCAAATTTCAAGGACAATGTATTTATTCGTAGCATATTTTGTTGTATACTGTGGGGACTACACAGGTGTAATGATAAATTTTAATTTTTCATATGTCAATGCAGAACGCATAAATATTGCTTGCACCTACTATTTATTGCAGCAGATGTGTATAGAATTCAATTTGTCAAAGTTGTCATAGCAGCATGGCGCTAAAAATGATTATAAACTTAAAATAGAACCTTACTTGAACTCAACTTATTTATTTGAGCAAAAATTATATGAGGATCTCATTTTACCTCTGATCAATATCCAATAACCTTTCAACAAAGTCTCGATAAATGTATTTTTTACATAATTATATACAAAACTTAATCGTCCTGATGAGTGCTACAAAGAAAAATGCTCGCGCTCACGTCACTCTTTCCTGCATATATTTAACATACGATATTAATTTTTATGGCAAATTTTTAGTTGCCAGGCATACTGTACGATAATTTAAAGCCACACAGTCAAGTTTTTTTTTACTTTATTTACCTATTTGTTTGTTGGTGAATGAATGATGGATAACTATTTTTGCATCATCACACCCATTTCAGTTCAGTTCAGCAAACAAGTCAACAAATACAAACACAGGCCTATTTAGTATGTAGACACATTCCCTAACGCTTGGATACACCTACATACATATACATTAATTTTTCTGCGCATATTATGTACATATATATTCAACCATAGTATTCTCATGTGCGGCCTTTATACACAATTTGCATATGTACTCGTTAAAAATATGTGCGTCTGGCTTCCACACGTGCGCCCACATTTACAATTCCATGCTACACGACTGAGTGATTGCATTCAGTTGGCGGCTGCGCAGATGCAGGATTAATGGCATTAAAAGTGGGCAGGTTTGACATTTCTTTTTTTGCGTTACACACGCAAGAAGGCGGTTTTGTTTATGATGCAGACGTGCATATTTACGTGCATATGCCATATAAGATAGCTTGTGCATGTTTTTTTTTTTTTATTGAAATGCGCTTTTCATGAATTTTACTTCGACTTGTGGTTTATGGTTTATCGTTTTTTATTGACATTTTTATTTTTCACAATCCACAGAATCCGAAATTAATAACGTTTACTTTGCGAAAGCAAGATTAATTTGATAGTAATGTATAATCGTGAATGAAAAATAATGGGCATTGTTTGATGTTTTCCAAGAAAATTAAGTTTACTTCTTAATTGAATTTTTATTTCTTATTTCTTATAAATTTGGTTTATTTTTAAATCTTGCTTAACTTAGAATTCGAGATACGGTAACCAAAGCTTGTGGAGCCTTGGACACGGCAGCAGGAGCCGCCACGTGGTTTAAGTCATCGAGAAGTCTTAAGCTGACATTGCCCTCATCAAAAAAAAAAAACCCCGTTGGATTGGACAAGATAAGAAGCAATTCGAGCTTTGTGACGTTAATTAACTACTGCTGCAATGTAAAGGAGTGTAAATTCGGTGTCGGATTTTTGGAGAGAGAGATTCAACTTCGCAGAGTCTTTCACCTCTAGCAGAATTCGAATCACAGCAAGGGGCTCCAACATCCATGCACCGACGGAAGATATGTATGAAGGAGGTGACTAAAGATATCGTCTATGAAAGCTTGAAGTGCTCTTAAGAATGCTTCTTTCAGTAAACCCTGTTTGTACACCTAGGAATATAGAAAAAATGCATCGTCGAAAGGCTGCGTTCACAATAGACTGAAGCAGAAATCGTATATGGATTTTTACTATCCCATAATCAAATAAGTTACGACGAGGAATTTCTTGACGCAAGGAAAAAAATGTTACCTACAGAGTAGTTATATATATGACTGAAGATGCATGCAAAATGTATTTTCTATAATAAAATGAGAGAGCTTGATTTGCGGGGAGAAGGAAGAATGCATATACCTTTTCACCAGTAAGAGCTTATAAGTTTACTATAATTTAGCCAGCGAAGTTCGGAATTTCATTTGTGCTAAAATATAAGCGAGCATTTCCGAATAATTCATTCATGAAGAAGAAATTTGATAGAAGTTGTGATAATATAGATAACAAAAGTCCTTAGACGCTATCTTGTGGTACGCCTGATGGCGTTAAGGTAGACATCTACTTATTGCTTGCTGCTCTACTAAGTTTTAACTCAATAAGGGAAAGTGCATTGGAAGCTTAAAGCCGATAGTTCAGGTGCTACAACCCTGTTTGACCGTCTGTGGGAGGCCTTCGAAAAATCTGCAGAAGTTTTCTATGTCGACTGTATGCCTTTCTGCTGAGAGTGCAATGCCGGATATACCTCCTTATGGATATGCAGTTATGGGTTAACGGCTTTACTGGGAAACGTGCGAAACCCATGAACAGAAAGAGATGGAGCTTCGGAGCGACCACCCCGATTTATACGGTTCAGGGGCTCACTGATATCAACAGCGTCTGTTCACGAGTAGGTTCATCTGCAAGAGGGCGTTTGACTCGGACAAATGGTTTGCTATATAAAAAAAGACCTAAAATGCCTCAGATACCGTCCCCATAAGCTGCCATTGGACGGCTCACAAACTTGGTATGGTCTCCAGATTTAGTAGCACCCATGAGTAAACAAATTGCAACCATGGGCATCAAGGCTAAATTCAAAAGCATAAGCCTCATTGGTTTACACGCCCAACATAAAAGAACAAGGACAATGAAGACTAAAAGGCGCTGCTTCCGACACTATGTTAAAATGGTGCCTGGCCTCTTTTTATTATTAGCAATAAAAATACTATTTTACTCAGTGCAAAACAAAAATTCTGGATTAAAAAGTTCAAGCTTATTTAAATTTACTGCACTCTAGTTTTGATTTCTAAAAATTATTCTCCAACCAGCTGCGCACACAACGGACATCTCTTTCACCCCGCATACCTTTTCATTCGCTAGCTAATCCATTTATAATTTGTTACGCTACTCCAGCGCTCGCAACCACGCATTCGATTAGTGGCAGACACAGTGGTTGCTGCAACAACGGTTGGCTGAGCTGATTAGGTGATGATATGGCACTTACCCGTCGCGCCGCGTCCTGTGAATTCTACTCCGTACAAATACATAGGCACATTCATGGACCCTCATATGTACCAACAGGGAATTCTGAATAACAAACGAAAAGGCTGTGTAGGCGCGAGCACCAAATGCGGCGAAATGTTGCAAATTGAAACCAGTGCATTGAGGCGCTTCTACTGATTAGATTTCAATTTCTGCATACAAGTTTGTTTAGAAAAGCAAAATATTTCAATAGTGTTACGTTAATTTGGGCGCATATATACATACGTATTTGTGAAGGAAT
>NW_016175365.1:0-10086 GCF_001687245.7 Rhagoletis zephyria
ACAAGGCAGAATAAGTGCAGCCTTTTTTCGAGAAAAGAAAACGCCATTAGTAACAAATTTTGCCTCGTCATGCTTACGCTCGCTTCCACGCAGAAGGAACAGGCCACGAACAGGCGATTTAATATAAGGTGATAGCAGGAGTACAAAAACAAAAATTTACATGTATTTTGTTTTTGCTTTGGCGGCATAAACTTTCAAAATTTGTAAGAGTGTGTGTAGAAATTCAAACAAAATTTTTCAATTTGATATCAGAAGCCGTGCGGCGAAACACATACACAAAATCAGCTGAGCTAGTAANAAGAAAATCTATGAAGCAACGAAAATAATGGTGCTATGTGAAGAATATCTTTCAGAATTTTTCCAGAATTTTCTTTATTTTTCGTACAGAAATTTCTTTACGAGTTCGTGTCAACCACTTCATATAATTTTCTTTGAAAGTTCGTAAACAAATCGTTACAGAAATGAGATACTCCTAACGATTTCCTTAAGATTTCGGGAACTTTGGTTTGCAGGGTTGGTATCAGAAGCCGTGCGGTGAAACACATACACAAAATCAGCTGAGCTAGTAACACCACCTTATATAAATTCGCCAATATACATGGGCAATACCATGTTCTGACCGACAACGAAAACACTTTGAAAACGAGTTTTGGGATTGTGGGCTGAAGGCTGTTCACACCAGCTGTTCGTGTTTTCGTTGACATTTCTTACATCTTTTTATTACAGTTTTGCTACGAAAAAAAAAAACCAAAATACTCCGTCATTTTCTTTTCATTTACAACCTCTTACTTTCATTCTTATTTTACTTAGGCGAACCAATTAACAATATATCTGAAATGGCGTATTAAAGATGATAAAATATGACTTCCACTTCGATAAAAAATCGAAAAAAAAAACTAGTGAAGACGCCGATTGGAATGAGTGGAACGTGAGTTTTCAAGTAGTTTTCAGCGAAAACTGGTTTTCGTTTGATAGATTTTACATGAACGAAAACACAAGTTTTAGGTCGAACCCCAGTTTTGGCAACGAAAACATGTTTTCGATGTCGGTCAAAACATGATGGCATACAAGTGAATTCCCTATTTTGGTGCAATTTGATATTTGTGTGGTAATGGGGAAATGGCTTTAAATTTTGGGTGGAACTCAGTATACAAGCGATTTTGACGAAATCTCACATAACATGGCATACACTGAGGGAAATAATGCAAATTAAAAATGAATACTTTATTGATTATCGTTTAAAAATGTTCGAATTTAAAAATAATATTTTCATACAAAAATTTATTACGCACGTATTTGACTGTTCACATCTGTGTATATGTATATATGAGTGTACAAGCATGCAGAGCGCCGCTCTGAGAGCAGTGGCAACACACACATTCATATCGTACAAATCTTGCTGTCAAAGCTGTGGTCAGTGTTACCGCCGCTCAAAGAACTTTCTAACCAAGATTAGACGAAAAAGTTACCAAATGTAAGGAAAAATAACAAATTTTTTTATTAGATTAACAATTCAGGTCATCACAAATTCTTTTATGTAGTACGTATAGACAAATTTCACAAAACAAAGAAAATCAATTTTTATTTGCATTTTTGAAAAGTAAATCCTTTTTTAAGGCTGAAAATAAATTTAATACATTCATATATATAAATACATATTTTAGAAAATCAGGCTTCCGTATTAGGTGCATATGTATGTTAATATCTTCGTAAATATTACCAGACTCTAAATGACGTTTATAAATAAGTACATACGTACACAGTTTCCAACTTCTTTGTAAGAATCGATGAAATACCTAATTAGCGTGAACAACCACAAGATTAAACAATTAAAAATTGGACTGTATTGAACTATATCATCGCTCAGCGCGAAATACCTCGTATACGCCAAACGCAGTACCGCGTATACTATGGTAAATAAATAAACTATGGTAAATAAAAATACAAAAGCACAAAAAGCCGATTTTGATGTAGAATACGTCTTACCTTACGATATGGAGGCTGTGCTGAAATGTTGTAGTTGTAATTTTTAGAGCTTCACTAAAACGCTTATTGCACAAGAACTAATGCAGCGATTTAAAAGAAGAGTGTGGCGTTTCAAAGATAAAATTCCAAGCCTATAGACAGATTAATTTTTGTAAGTAACCAGTTCGTTTTCTGTCGTAAAAACAACGGTAAGTATTGCCTTATTTTGGGGTCAATTTTGAGCCTTTAAAGTGCTCTAGAAACTTAGAGTTGGCAGATATAACTTTAATTTTCGGGATATTATCGTGTACAAATTTTATATAAATTCAACAAACATTGAGCATTTTAAGGCAAAAAATTTTTGAAAAAATTTGAAATTTGTTTCAATACCAATATACTCGAAAACCGCTCGAATGATTTTGTTTTTGTTTTCTTTAATCAAAAGTTNTAGGTCGAACCCCAGTTTTGGCAACGAAAACATGTTTTCGATGTCGGTCAAAACATGATGGCATACAAGTGAATTCCCTATTTTGGTGCAATTTGATATTTGTGTGGTAATGGGGAAATGGCTTTAAATTTTGGGTGGAACTCAGTATACAAGCGATTTTGACGAAATCTCACATAACATGGCATACACTGAGGGAAATAATGCAAATTAAAAATGAATACTTTATTGATTATCGTTTAAAAATGTTCGAATTTAAAAATAATATTTTCATACAAAAATTTATTACGCACGTATTTGACTGTTCACATCTGTGTATATGTATATATGAGTGTACAAGCATGCAGAGCGCCGCTCTGAGAGCAGTGGCAACACACACATTCATATCGTACAAATCTTGCTGTCAAAGCTGTGGTCAGTGTTACCGCCGCTCAAAGAACTTTCTAACCAAGATTAGACGAAAAAGTTACCAAATGTAAGGAAAAATAACAAATTTTTTTATTAGATTAACAATTCAGGTCATCACAAATTCTTTTATGTAGTACGTATAGACAAATTTCACAAAACAAAGAAAATCAATTTTTATTTGCATTTTTGAAAAGTAAATCCTTTTTTAAGGCTGAAAATAAATTTAATACATTCATATATATAAATACATATTTTAGAAAATCAGGCTTCCGTATTAGGTGCATATGTATGTTAATATCTTCGTAAATATTACCAGACTCTAAATGACGTTTATAAATAAGTACATACGTACACAGTTTCCAACTTCTTTGTAAGAATCGATGAAATACCTAATTAGCGTGAACAACCACAAGATTAAACAATTAAAAATTGGACTGTATTGAACTATATCATCGCTCAGCGCGAAATACCTCGTATACGCCAAACGCAGTACCGCGTATACTATGGTAAATAAATAAACTATGGTAAATAAAAATACAAAAGCACAAAAAGCCGATTTTGATGTAGAATACGTCTTACCTTACGATATGGAGGCTGTGCTGAAATGTTGTAGTTGTAATTTTTAGAGCTTCACTAAAACGCTTATTGCACAAGAACTAATGCAGCGATTTAAAAGAAGAGTGTGGCGTTTCAAAGATAAAATTCCAAGCCTATAGACAGATTAATTTTTGTAAGTAACCAGTTCGTTTTCTGTCGTAAAAACAACGGTAAGTATTGCCTTATTTTGGGGTCAATTTTGAGCCTTTAAAGTGCTCTAGAAACTTAGAGTTGGCAGATATAACTTTAATTTTCGGGATATTATCGTGTACAAATTTTATATAAATTCAACAAACATTGAGCATTTTAAGGCAAAAAATTTTTGAAAAAATTTGAAATTTGTTTCAATACCAATATACTCGAAAACCGCTCGAATGATTTTGTTTTTGTTTTCTTTAATCAAAAGTTCAAGAGTTTTCCTTTCGTTTGGTATATGGGAAGTAATGGTTGATATCTTCTATATATGTTTATTTTATTCAAATATATGGGCATAAATGTTTTTCCATAGAAAATCACTTCGTCATCATTTTGCAAACACGTGCATGCATTGGAAGTGTGGGAAGGAGACAAAAAGTATGTATGTGTCCGTAAGTACATATTTCGGGTTTTATCGATATAATAATCGATACTTTGTCGGTTTTATTACCGATTTTTTTATCGATTTTGCTATCGAAATTTGTATCGATATTGTTATAGATTTTGCTATCGATATTTTCGGAACTTATCGATATAATTATCGATATTTTTTTCGATTTTGTTATCGATATTTTTTCTCGATTTTGTTATCGATATTTTTATTGATTTTGTTATCGACACTGTTATCGATTGTATGATCGATTATTTATCGATTTTGTTATCGATATTTTTATCGATTTTGTTATCGATAATTTCATCAGTATTGTNTATGGTAAATAAATAAACTATGGTAAATAAAAATACAAAAGCACAAAAAGCCGATTTTGATGTAGAATACGTCTTACCTTACGATATGGAGGCTGTGCTGAAATGTTGTAGTTGTAATTTTTAGAGCTTCACTAAAACGCTTATTGCACAAGAACTAATGCAGCGATTTAAAAGAAGAGTGTGGCGTTTCAAAGATAAAATTCCAAGCCTATAGACAGATTAATTTTTGTAAGTAACCAGTTCGTTTTCTGTCGTAAAAACAACGGTAAGTATTGCCTTATTTTGGGGTCAATTTTGAGCCTTTAAAGTGCTCTAGAAACTTAGAGTTGGCAGATATAACTTTAATTTTCGGGATATTATCGTGTACAAATTTTATATAAATTCAACAAACATTGAGCATTTTAAGGCAAAAAATTTTTGAAAAAATTTGAAATTTGTTTCAATACCAATATACTCGAAAACCGCTCGAATGATTTTGTTTTTGTTTTCTTTAATCAAAAGTTCAAGAGTTTTCCTTTCGTTTGGTATATGGGAAGTAATGGTTGATATCTTCTATATATGTTTATTTTATTCAAATATATGGGCATAAATGTTTTTCCATAGAAAATCACTTCGTCATCATTTTGCAAACACGTGCATGCATTGGAAGTGTGGGAAGGAGACAAAAAGTATGTATGTGTCCGTAAGTACATATTTCGGGTTTTATCGATATAATAATCGATACTTTGTCGGTTTTATTACCGATTTTTTTATCGATTTTGCTATCGAAATTTGTATCGATATTGTTATAGATTTTGCTATCGATATTTTCGGAACTTATCGATATAATTATCGATATTTTTTTCGATTTTGTTATCGATATTTTTTCTCGATTTTGTTATCGATATTTTTATTGATTTTGTTATCGACACTGTTATCGATTGTATGATCGATTATTTATCGATTTTGTTATCGATATTTTTATCGATTTTGTNATAAATAAGTACATACGTACACAGTTTCCAACTTCTTTGTAAGAATCGATGAAATACCTAATTAGCGTGAACAACCACAAGATTAAACAATTAAAAATTGGACTGTATTGAACTATATCATCGCTCAGCGCGAAATACCTCGTATACGCCAAACGCAGTACCGCGTATACTATGGTAAATAAATAAACTATGGTAAATAAAAATACAAAAGCACAAAAAGCCGATTTTGATGTAGAATACGTCTTACCTTACGATATGGAGGCTGTGCTGAAATGTTGTAGTTGTAATTTTTAGAGCTTCACTAAAACGCTTATTGCACAAGAACTAATGCAGCGATTTAAAAGAAGAGTGTGGCGTTTCAAAGATAAAATTCCAAGCCTATAGACAGATTAATTTTTGTAAGTAACCAGTTCGTTTTCTGTCGTAAAAACAACGGTAAGTATTGCCTTATTTTGGGGTCAATTTTGAGCCTTTAAAGTGCTCTAGAAACTTAGAGTTGGCAGATATAACTTTAATTTTCGGGATATTATCGTGTACAAATTTTATATAAATTCAACAAACATTGAGCATTTTAAGGCAAAAAATTTTTGAAAAAATTTGAAATTTGTTTCAATACCAATATACTCGAAAACCGCTCGAATGATTTTGTTTTTGTTTTCTTTAATCAAAAGTTCAAGAGTTTTCCTTTCGTTTGGTATATGGGAAGTAATGGTTGATATCTTCTATATATGTTTATTTTATTCAAATATATGGGCATAAATGTTTTTCCATAGAAAATCACTTCGTCATCATTTTGCAAACACGTGCATGCATTGGAAGTGTGGGAAGGAGACAAAAAGTATGTATGTGTCCGTAAGTACATATTTCGGGTTTTATCGATATAATAATCGATACTTTGTCGGTTTTATTACCGATTTTTTTATCGATTTTGCTATCGAAATTTGTATCGATATTGTTATAGATTTTGCTATCGATATTTTCGGAACTTATCGATATAATTATCGATATTTTTTTCGATTTTGTTATCGATATTTTTTCTCGATTTTGTTATCGATATTTTTATTGATTTTGTTATCGACACTGTTATCGATTGTATGATCGATTATTTATCGATTTTGTTATCGATATTTTTATCGATTTTGTTATCGATAATTTCATCAGTATTGTTATCGATTTTGTTATCGATATGCCTATCGATATGTCTATCGATTTTATTATCGATATTTTTATAGATTTTTTTGTCGGTATTTTAATCGATTTTGTAATCGATTTTTTGATAGATTTTGAAATCGATTTTGTAATCGATTTTTTGATAGATTTTGAAATCGATTTTGTAATCAATATTGTTATCGATTTTGTTATCGATATGTATATCGATTTTATTACCGATATTTTTTTAGAATTTGTTGTCGGTATTTTAATCGATTTTGTAATCGATATTTTTATCGGTTTTGTTATCAATATTTTTATTGATTTTGTTAAAGATTTGGCTATCGATATTATTATTGCTTTCGTTATCGATATTTTCATAGAATTTGTTATCGATTTTGCTATCGATATTTTCGGAACTTACCGATATAATGATCGATACTTTTATCGATTTTGTTATCGATATTTTTTTATCAATTGTGTAATCGATTTTGCTATCGATATTTTCGGAACTTACCGATATAATGATCGATACTTTTATCGATTTTGTTATCGATATTTTTTTATCAATTGTGTAATCGATTTTGCTATCGATATTATTACCGACTTTGTAATCGATTTTTTGATAGATTTTGTAATCGATTTTGTGATGAGTATTGTTATCGAGTTTGTTATCGGTATGTTTATCGATTTTGTTATCGATTTTGCTATCGATTTTGCTTTCGATATTATTTTCGATTTTGATATCAATATTTTCATCGATTTCTTTATCGATGTTTTTATCGGTTTTGCTACCGATATTATTATCGCTTTTGTTATCGATATTTGTTGCTTAGTGTGTGCTTTTTGTTTTTACTTGGATAGGCTCTTAACCATACCACGTATTCTACGTTTAAATTTAGCGGCTGTATCTCCGATACAGCCTGCAAACCAGACGAAGGCGCTGGACTGTTCCTTTTTTTCAAAACTGTGGAATGGTATTCCCCTTGAACCTACTTGCTGTAAGATTTTATTATTAATCTTAACTTAAATTAATAAAGTAAACAGTATTGGAAAATACTAACCAAATCCCTTTTGTATTGTACATAATATTACTATACGAAAACAACTTCCTCAAATTTGTTAATCTCTTGTCTCCACAATCTTCAGTTAATAATGAGGTAAGATAAACATAGGTATTTATGTTAAAAATTTCATGCAAGAAAGTTTTTCTGCATGAGTTGATGTAAGTTTCTACAGACAGTCTTTGGTTCGAATTTGACCAATCCGTAAGGTACAACATTTTAAACACCGCTAAAAACGNGTACAACATTTCAAATACCGCTAAAAACGTTGCTGGTAGGATTCCAGTTAATATGCGACATTAGTCGTGTGGATAGTCCCAATCCACTAGCTGTCTGGGCTACTGCCATATTTATCCATGCTTATAAAGTGGCACTTATATTTCTACCAATACCCGTCTATTCTGCTCCATCGGCAAGGCCACATTTTTCAAAAAGTTGTCCGTAATTACCTAATATCGATTCAAAAAAATTTTAGATTTTTTTTTTGTGAAAATTTAAAAATTTTTAAATTATTTTTTAAAAATATAGTTTTTAAATAGTGTCTGTTTTTTTACCTAGCATTGAATTTCACTAAATTACAGATTATTCTAAAGACCACTAGTAAATCATGATATTTTTGGCGTATTCTGACTTTATATTTATAGCTAATCTATGAGTTAAATGCAGAGTATACTTAATACATTTTCTTTTTATTCAAAAAGTGGAAAAAGGTCGAACAAAGTCGAATTTTCTTCGTGGATCGGTCGACTTTTAAAGTCGACTGTACAGAGTCGATCGAAAAGTCGAAAGTCGACTTTCTAGTGAAGTCGAACAACCCTAGTCCGAGGTATTTATATATGTACTATCTTAGTATGTATTCATCTAAAGTAGTCTTTAGCCGACCATGTATATTATGTATTCTGTATATTATAAAACAAATACATACATATCTAAACACATGATTATTATTGGAATAAGTCGAATCTTGGGTTGCCGTTTGAGTAGTAATAACTATATTTAAATAACCATATTGAGCGGAATAAATGTATTTGTTTTTACTATTTTTCAAAGATTTAATTATTGTATGTATAAAAAAATTAAAAACTAAATTAAATGTTTAAAAATAACCAAAATGGGAAGGATCTTAACAACTTCACAGGCAAGAAAAAAATAACCAAAATTGGTTAAAAGTACCAAAACGGCAACACTGGCTGTGGTGTTGATAGATATTCAACATTTGAAAGCAAATGTATATGCCTGGGTGTAGCTGAGTGCGCAAAGATGCATGCCACAATTTGTTGATATCCAGAGATGGTCAGGGTTCGAATTCCACTGCAGGCAACATGCAAGTTAAATGTTTTTTTTTTAGTTTTTGTCTTGATTATTCACTTCATGGATGCTTTTTCAGAACGAACGCGGTCACTTTAATATGCGCGTAATTGAATTGAATATTTGCCAATATACAGTACTTTCGTTGACGTTTATAGTAAGATCAATTACGTTTCTATTTGATTTTAATATTTTTTCTCCTCAGTGTAAAAGGTCTATTTAGTAAAAGGTCTACGTTTACCTATCTCCATTTTTGTTTCAGTGCAAAAAATTTAAAACTATAAATGATTAATTAAAACCTTTTTATAGTTTTTTATTTAGTTTATTCTCTCTTACACAAAATTCCGCATAAATACGTTAATTAAATTTAAAATGAGAACACATTAAAAAAATATAATTCAAACTGAACAGAAAAAGTTTGAGTGCACTTCAAGAATATTTAACGAAAGGAAATTCATGACTTCAATAGCTATGTAGTTGGTTACCACGTCTATTTATGACCTCTAGAAAGCGTTTTTTCATTGACTTAACTAATTTCGCAGTTTTTCTGGACTAAGTGCTTTCCATTTTTCTCCAAGGACATGTTTTAGCACTTTCTTGCTGGTTATAGTACGTTGCCGGATTTTCTTTTCAAGTACGACCATAATTACTCTATGGGGATTAGGTCCGGTAATCTTGGGGGCTGATGCAGTTTTTTTGGAATATTATAGAGCAACCACAGCTTAAAAGTCTCCGCCGTTTTGTAATATAAATCATTCGCCCCGTCCCAGTTAAGTTGCACTCTCTCTTGAAATTGTTTTAAAATATCAAGATAATCATGTTTGTGCTTTATCGATTCTATAAATTGCACTCCATTGTACCTCCACCACCGTGCTTGACTGTAGGCACAAGGTTAAGCTTATCAAGTGCTGTTTCGAGTTTTTATAGGGCATTTCCACCAAGCCTTAACTGCAGTTTATGCCCATTGGAAAAACGAAATTATCACTCGAATGGGGTAATTGGTCATATTAAGTACAAGCAAACGAAAGTATGGAAGCAAAAATTAATAAATAAACATTGCTAATCACCTCATGTTGAAATAATTGGTGGAAATAGGCTTTCATACCAAAAATTCAGAATTTACTTTCATCTAAGAAAATTACTATTCCAAAACTCAGGAGGCTTATTTAACTGCTCCTTTGCAAAGACCATCCGCTTAAGTTGATTTACTCTTGAAATAAAGACCTTCTTTCGTGCGACCCTGTCGTGAAATCCGGCCTTTTCAAGAGTTTTT
>NW_016175367.1:0-10083 GCF_001687245.7 Rhagoletis zephyria
CATATTCCCGTCTTATGTATCATAGAAAAGCTATTACATTTATTTTACTATGAGGATTAGGATTGTATAGGGCATTTACTCTGTAGTAGTCCAGCTTCGCCATTTCGAACGAAAGCATTTGGGGTAGCTCTATGGAGAATGAACTCGCCATATGAAAGGGTCTGGCAAGTTTGTAGAGGAGCAATAATTTTCCACAGCCACCTGTTTTCCGCCTTTCTATAAGCCTTGAATACAATGGGCAACTAATTTCATTCCCTTTTACTTCAATACGCACACCACAAATTTTAGAAGAACGCCGGCTAAAAACTTAGCAAAAATTTTAGCGCCAAATATATATATTTTTTCTAATCGCAACTAACCGGACTGGTTTATATGTCTCGCTGATATTATCTGGAACAACCAACCAGACATTCTTACTACCCTAATTTAAGAACTTCTGCAACTTACACCACAGCACTTCCGTTTTTCTTCAGTCATTCCACATGCTGATGCATAACTAAATGTACACATGGTAGTATTTATTAGTAAACAATGTATACGACAATGTCCTAAGTAGCAACAACAGAAATTTTAATTTCTAACCAAATTTTTGGCGAAAAGAGTATCGTAAATTAGTGTAGCTAAGTGACTAAATCCCAGAAATAGTTGCTTGCGTGACTTGCAAAGAATAATTATTGCAGCGCGCTTTTGAATGTATTTATGTATGCAAGTAGAATTGTAAGGATATTGTAAGTACCTATGTACATACGTATGTATATTGCCACAGATACGGGTGCATAAATATTTCTGTGCAGCTTATTTAGTGGCTTTGCTGTATTGTCGCGCAACCATAAATTCCCTCCGCTTATCGCCACAACAAATAGTTTATTGCATGTGCGTTGTTGTATGCAACAAAATTACAATACACAAGTGTATCGTAGTACATGGAATAGAAAACTTGGAAAGCGAAGCTGAGCTGAGCTGAGCTGCAATACAACGAGGCGGTAGTTATGTTAGTCAAGCTAAAGTCAACGTGGCGACAAATCGTTCGAGACATTGGTCATTAGAGTTTGCATTGGTTGAAGAGTTTTGCAAGGATGTTTCGCCGGATATGCAATTCATAGTGCGACGATACAAAATATGGCTTAAATGCATGCAATAAATACCTACAAAAACAACAAGCAACAAATACCGCAATGCGCTGACTAATAATACTTTGTTAGTGTAATAGCCTTATTTTGTTGTAAAGGCAATAAACCGTATTGCCAGTTGCGCAATTTGTAATTTGTACAATTCCACAATCGCAGCAAGAAGTAAAAAAAGGGATACAAAAAAACAAAGCACAACAAAAGCGAACAGCTAACAATGTCACAAATTTTTAATAAATTTATGTGACAGCTAAAGTAAACGCGAGCAAGGATTTGCCAGCCCGCCAGCCAAGTTTCTGCTGTAGTCAGAAGTGCTATGTCTCTCTCTCTCTCTCTTTCTTTTTCTAGTTGCTGCAGTGTGTGTGCGGCCTTAGTTAGTAGTTGGCCACAAGAATGTCGTGCCATAGTTTTTGGTATTAAAAGGACATATTCAGCGAATTACTTGCGATTATATGCTTTACTGCCGCTAAGGAGCCTTTATGTCGCTACGATTTCGCTGCTTAAATCTTGCGCTGTGATTTGGTGTATAATTTGTGGTCAGCACGAGCTACGTCTGGTGGATGCAAAGCGCCAGCGCAGTCATGAAAATTAAAGGGACAAAGGTACAAGCGTGCATTGGATTTGTGAGTTTGCTGCATTTTAAGGAGTTTTAATCCTTTTAATTGCAGCTCCAAATCATTTTTAGGACGTAGCAGTATTTATTAATCAATTTTCAGTCTTTATACGTATTTAATTGATACATTTTAATTTACTATAACTAAATGAAAAAAATATAGCGATTTTGGAACTCTTGAATTTTTGCTAAGTGTTTGACCGAAAGTGAATTTTTCTAAAATTTTTCGCCACTTTGGAAAGGCAGATGTTTTCAGTTAGATATTGGTCGGATTAGAATTCAAAACTGGGTCCTAAGGAGTGTAAATGCGGCTCTGTAATCTTTTCGTTAAGATGCCCTAAAATTTAAATTGGTAACTTTAAGGCCACGTTAGGCGAAGAAGGCAAATTTGACTCCACTGTCGGAAACTTCGGCCTCACGATCGCACCTACTATAAGAGAGGGAGGTTGACCAACTTCATCTTGGCACGGAACATGGAAGGAAGTAGAGCCAAATACCAGCATCGAAAATTTCCCATTGTTGTGATCGAGTGAAGACACGCTTCGAGCATTCTCAACATTCAACAGCCGAGAAATTTCGTCTCTCTCAATCTTCCTTAAGCAAGCAACTTCTCACCATCCGCATACAAATGAGCAGACGAAGATTGTCGTGTCGCTGCTGGAGAGAAATAAGCACGCAATTACTATGCGAGCGACTAGATAGCTTGGAGGAGGTGTATCAGGAACTTTTAATAATTCGAAGTTCAGACTGCCGCATCAGTATTTGGATTAGCCCACGGTATGAACGAAATTTGTCGGGGAATGCCTCCCAATCGCGTATCAATATTTCCAAATCAAGCTTTGGGTCCCGGAACACATTGACATTAATGAAAATTGCGCGTATGATGAATTAGCTAAGCAGGGTACTCTCAAGATCGTAAGCCCAGACTAGAAGGGTAAAGGAGTTCCTTTGGGAACTTGCGACCTGCTCTGAACAGATAGGCTTATGGTCGGCTAAGCGGGCGCTGGGCAAAAACCCGGACAAGCAAAGTTGCAAGGCCCTTCTGGCCAGTTGTTCACCGAGCAGAGTCAAGGGGACTTCTGCAGTTGCCTAAACGCTAGCTTAGGATTCTTACAAGTGAACTGACTTGACATTGTCCTCTATGAACCCACGCGGTGTGACTTTCATCGTACGGAGCCCTACTGCCTAAGTGGCCTAACCTAACCTCACGATAGGTTAGCAACAAAATAGCGGTAGTAGAAGTAAATGCGAAGAGCTGGGAATGCTATCAGCTAGGACACGATTATTTTTATAAAAGAAGCTGGCTGAACCGGAACCCCTTTTCAGCTCGATTATTCAAATGATACACCAGATTTTTTGTACGGAATTGTTGTAAACTGTTTACTTAATTAACACAGACCAAAGAGACCACAAAGCGTGTTATCCGAGCGGTACCAATCTTCTTTTCTCGTCGCCCTGTCTCCTACAAATTTCGAGTTGCCTCTTATCAACGGGCACTAAGTTGATTCACAAATTTGCTTACACATACATATTTCATATTTCTTTGGATAGGAAAATAATGATATCAATATTATAGTTTACACAGATTTTCTACCACATACTCTATTCATTTTATGTATGTATATATATACATTAGGGTACGTCACCAAAAAAAGTTGCTGGTTTTCCATTGGAATTATAAGACTTATTATAATAGAAATATATAATAAATAACTATTAAGACTTCCGTCAAAATATTTCGGAAAAATATTAAGATTTACGTGAGCTAGACCTATTTGAAAACAGCACCCAAAATCTCGTTATTTAGATTCAGTTTTACAATTTTTAAACATTTTTATGCAGACCTCTTAAGCGTAAATCCTTCTATCAGCAGAGGTAATTTTTTTCAAAAACTAAGTTTTAAGTTAATTTTATTTAAACAAAAACTGGATTTTTGGAGGTACCTATTTTAAAATCGGTGCAGCTCACGTAAATCTTAATATTTTTCCAAAATATTGTAGCGGAAGTCTTAAAGTGTACTACATTTTTTGAATTCCGATGTAAAAACAATACCGATTTTTTTTTGTATGAGAGCTACGCACCTTAATATATGTATATATGTATGTATGCATTGTATGTATATAGTATACGTACATATATGTATGCTTTTATTAAGTGCCCATACGCAAACGAGTATGCATAAACATACATACATGGGTACATATACTTATCTCTGTACATACATTTGAACCTCTAATGTGACATAATTGAAAGTCGCAACTAAAGCATTTAACTTCCATTACGTATTCCATAAACAAATATGAACACTTGTCGCACATAAATGCACCGACAATGAGGCGCATTCAAAAATTGTGGCATATGTGGCCGAAATGAGCAACAAATGCCCAATGAATAGCACAGTCAGTGGTGAAAATTGAAAAGTAAAAACAAAAAAAAACAAAAAACCAAAAGAGTAGCACCACTGATTGAATTTGTTTGCGATTCATTTCTTTCCCCTACTCTACTCACTTAAGTATTTAGTTCAAAGAAGGGTGGTTCGAAAACGAAAGCATACACTACTTTTGTTGACAGCACTGAGAATGACAGTTAAACTGTCACAATGATAGCTGTTGATCACATAAATAGTAGATGCATAGTACAGTGTATATATACCTATTAAATTGCTGACGCCGCTACCAGCAAGTGAAGAGTCAAAGTGACAGTGACATTTCATTTGAGCACTCATTCACTCATCATCGTTCATCGCATATTATTTCAATTTCACTTCGTTTTATTCATTCACTTGATGCGCCACTGATGAACTACTCAGCTGTGCTGAAATTGGAGTGCACGCACGTTGACAAGTGCAATCGGCTGTAAATGAGTTCATATGTGTTTAAGTGTATTTGTATGTTTATTTTTTTCTCGCATTACTTTTTCCCTCGGTGATTACCCGCTTTTTTTCCGGTATTCAAACGCATATTTAGTCAAGTAGTTAGTTATACTTTGGTAGCCCATAATTAAATGTCTCTTTGCGTGAATCGTTGATTGCATTGAAAATGTCAGTGTCATCACCTGTCAGCTCAAACAAGAGTGGAGGGTGAGTGAAAGTTAGGTTGGAACGTCAAGTGCTCATGCTTCGTCTATTGATTTATGATTTTTCGCCCATATGGTAAGACTTTATAGCATTACTCAAATACATGCATTACAATAGAGTACTGAGGGAAGTTAGTTGGAATCATTACATATATAAGTATCTATAATTTATTTTCCATAAACCGTTTAGTTTCCGCAATATTCAGCAAGTTTATGAAAAACAGTCTTATTGAAGTATGGTACATACAGCGATACCTTGTAACCGAGGCCATGTTGGCCATGATCTCCAAATTCTGACCGCATGAAAAGTTACCACTAGTTTTTGCTAGTAAACTATTTTTGTTATCGTAAAAAATGCAGAAAATATTTGCTAAGAATTCGCGTCACCAATTTCTACTACCTTACTCTCCTTCTTCTCCCCTATTCGTTGCTATCGTGACCTCGTCACCAGCAGGAGTTCGCAACTTTTATATTCTATCAGTCTTTATGCTGAGCTGTATGAGCTTTACAATGACCCATACATAGCGTAGCCGATTAAAATAGCCGATTTTCAGACGGCACCAATGATCCTTTTTCATAAAATTGAAAGTATAAAATACTTATCGACCTAAAACCCTTAGTTGTAAGCGAATTAGCTTCCCTACCTTAGGGTTAAATATGATTCTCATCTGCCACCAACCTTTCGTTACATACACCCACCCATCCGGTACGACCGCTTAGTAGGGCTCAAAAGACTTGATAGCGAAAGTTACTTTCATCTTGTACGCTATATTGCAGACGTCTTCTTTTGGCACACGTTGCCGATTTGCTACTTGTGTGTCAGTATGTAAAAGAGTCGAATCTTTCTCTTCAGATTCTATGCAGCACTGATTGTATAAATATATCTATGAATAATTAAAGATTTTTTGTAACATTACTACATTTTCTCTAAATATTAAATTTTTTTTTGGATTTTTTTTTTTTGTAATAAATATGCTTTGTAATATTTAGGGTTTTTTTTAGATTTTTTGGGACCTCACGATATCTCTACTGCTCTAATTGGGATGTTTCGAGTATTTTCTTACGTTTCAATTTCGAGAATGCCTAAAAAGTATAAAGCAAAAGTTGTTGGCCAATTTTCCTTCAAAAATAACATAAAATTACGGTTTTTATGGCTCAAAATAATAAAATTTGCAATGCTCTAAACTGTTTGCTTCTCACTATGCGAGTTTGTATATACATGTAAAGTGAATACTCGGTATTTTCTCTGATTCTTGAAAAACTTTTTTGGAATTTAATTAATTACTTTTTTGTATTCCCGTTAATAGTTCACTTTGTACAAAACTGATTTATACAAGTAAATACAAATCTATGTAAACTTATAAGAGAATATGTTTTTTTACTACATTAGGGTGTCCCATAAATAAGACGATATTTTTTTTTGCAAAATTTAATAGGTAAACTTTTCTAGTATTTCAGTCACGGTTCCTTAGGCCCTGCCTGTCCCGAAGTCGTTTTGGTTCTACTGCTAGCTATAATGGCTATTTAATTTTCATTGTTGAGAAGCAAGACTAACTGCATTGTTCATCTTATCTATCTTCAATATTTCCGCTGAATCCGTTGATATTCAGTCTCATCCGCAGGTCATAATAAGCTCAAATATATTTATGAGCAGGATTTTGAGATAAAGGTATTTTGTTAAACTGACAAGTTCGATCAATACAGTGACGTACGCAGTACGTTTTAAACGACATACCACTGTTTGTTTGATCGCACCAAAACTCGCTGAGTTATAGCTGGTCAAAGTCGAGTTTTTGCGATTAAAAAAAAAATTAAACCCCCAATTTTTTCCAATTTTGGCATTTTCGTGAATGTCTTTTTTAAACGTAGAACAAAATAAAGTTACGTCCTATACAATATTTAGATGTTGAAATTTTTAAGTACCACCCTAATTTGTATACCGAATTTTGCAAAAAAAATGGAGCACTCTAATATACATATATGTATGTCTATATTCACTTGCCTACGCGATAATAAATTCAAATACATTTTCTATATCGCTAAAAAAACAGCATTAAACCAAGCGAAAGCGAAGTAATATTTTTTTCACAAATTTGTCATCACGCAATTTGCAATCAAATAAAAAATATGTGTGTGTATATAAAAGCGCTTTCAAAGTTTTTACAAGTAATACAGAAACAATTACATATTTATGTATGAATTTCAATCTAACAATTTGACTGCATTTCCATTTCTCATTTTGTCTAACTGATTTTCAGCCTTTCACTTTGTAATCCGCTTTACGCGGATATTTAATTTAATTTCATACGCTTGAAGCAAACACAAATTTTCACTAAATGCCACAAATTGCGGCCATTGCATAGCGGCGCTAGAAAATGCTGGCTGTTTGGCATGTCTGAAGGGTTGTGGCACCGCCTATTAACGGGGTGTAACGCTGCATATATGTATTTAACTAATCGGAGTGTTGTTTCAATTTCTCTACACGCCTGAGCGGATAAAATTGTGACAAATGTTTAAAGTGAATTAAGTAGTAAAAAATTTAGTACGAAAAAATATTTTTAATATCGCAAATTGACTTTAAAATAAAATACTTAAATTAGTAAAATATAAAAAAACTAAAGAGTATTGTAAAACCGCCATATCTATGCAAAAAAACTATTATTTATAAATTAAACGAAACCCAAGCTTATGTAGTATACTGCCAGGCATATATGTACATACATATGTATGTATGTATAAGTATGTAGACGTGAACGTTCTATCTGCCTGATAGTGGCGAGGAAACAAGTTAGTTTGGCACCCGCCATATACAGTATTGGCCATATCTATAGCACCCCCATTTCAAAGTGATAGTGTCTGCCACAGGTAATAGTACACAAAACTTTTCCTCTACAATTGGTGTGGATATAACTCCGACGACGAAATTCACGGTACAGGAGCTTAGGAACGTGATAATTGTCTTTTGGTGAACGTCGTTAATTGATAATCTAGTTTACAGTGTCGTTCCAGTAGTTGACGTACGTATTTGTTTATCTCGTCTTTCAAATCGTACAGCTGACAAAATAGATGATGCGTTTCCATTCTACTCCCACGAGTTATTTTTAAGATTTGGCGTATTGTGAATATCTGGTCTATGGTGGATTTGCCAGGTCTAAAGCCGCGCTAATAAGACCCAATCAGTTCGTTGACTGTGCGCTTCTTTCACACCATACGATCGGTCAGCATTTCAAGCACTTCACGTTCACGTATCTCGGCCTCTGTCGTTATTGCTTCTCAGCGTGTCGCTGTAGACGGCATATTTTATCTCAGCATCGCCAAATCGCAAAACCGCCTATCTTACGGCACTCAAATTTTACAGGAGAGCGAAAAAGGACTTTCCGAATGGACCACCTAAGACGCAGCCGCGGTCAACATTTAAATGAAATTATCTTCAAAAAGTAAATGTCATGGACCAATCTAACGTTTCAAATAAAGAACCGATGAGATTTTGCAAATTTTATGCGTTTTTTTAAAAAAAAAGGTATCAAGCTCTTAAAAAATCACCCGTTATATGTTTTTGAAAGTGTGCCAGTTAGGCACATTGCGCCCGAAATTGAAAGTCACCATATTGCGCCTGACGAAGGGTTAAAAAGAAAACTATATTTTCTGATATAATTAAATTTTTAGAAACCTATTCTATTATTATGTTTTTATTTATTTTTTCAATGTAATAATTTAATGTTTTTAATTATTTTATTTAATTTTCCTTAAAGTTTTAGATTTTCTTGTTTTGAAAAGCAAATTATATGTATATTTTATTTTTATTTAATTTTTAGAAACTTATTTTATATTATGTTTTCTAGTGTTTTCACCTTTTTCAATTTAATTGAATTTTTTTTTATTTTGACTTTTTAAAAAGAAAAAAAAATATATATTTTCTTCAAATTAAATTTTTATAAAACTTATTGCTAAAAGACGGAATTACTCTAAGACCTTTCAGTTAGTATTGCGAAAGATAGACAGTTGCTTTTCAGACAGTTGCAAGAAATTGCAAAGATTGTGGTGAGTTAATAGACCATTGCCAGAATTTCGCTGTATCTCTCTTCCCTACCAAATCGACTGCGAAGCTATTTACAACATAGATCAAAGAAGACGTCTGTAAGTCAATAAGTCTGACGACACACCGATTTCAACCGTAAACAACGCGGAAACTTCGGTGGTCACGTTGGACAGCCCGATCTCGTTTTCCCAGAACCACACAACCGCGATCACCCATAAGTACAGATCCAACAGATTTTGAGATAAAAACAAAGAAAAATTGCTTTTAACATAAAAGGCTAGTATTTCTTGTGCAGTGCCTGAGGAACCGAGCGCTTTAACTAAATCTATAGATGCATTTATATATGTAGCTATGTATATCGATTATGATAACATATTGCATATAACGCTGTTTGAACTAAGGAATAATACTTCCTTGCAGAATGTCGAAAATATTCACCTACACCGTGGAAAATCAAGCCAAATGAGTAACTCAGAAGTATAAAGTACCAGAAAGTCGGCATTATGGCGCCAGATATTTCATTAATTTGTTTAAAGTTTTGTCGATCTATCGGTTATATCTGTGCTCATATGTACCTTTTAGAATTTCAGTTTACAGAAGATAAGAATTTTGCAAATGTAAACGGACCGTTTTGCCGATTTATGAACCGACGACTTAATCTTGCAACTGATGAATAATAACTAAGTGCAGCAAATCTCAGCGTGGAATGGCGGCGTCGATGAATTCCAGTAATCATTTCAATTTATTGTAAAATTACAAATTAATATATGTATATAAACATAATATGTATGTATATACATACGGATTGTAAATAAGCAATGCTGTCGTCATTAAGTGGAATTTTATCAATCGTTAGCAAAAGAGGAAACGTTACTGCATTTCTGTAAAAATAAATAAATTCATACACAAATATGTATGTATGTATGTAGTTAGGCATGTTAACCCTTGATTATCAGTTCTACGTAAAATTTATTTACTCGTCGCACAAAAAAGAGTATATTGCGCTATTAAATATACATATCGTCGATGTTTTTGCAAAACGGCCATCGACCAGTTGCAAAACCGCCTAAATCGCCGATGTGGCAAAAATGAGATTTGGTAACCCTGCACTCCAGGCATCGAGATTTAAGCATAAGAATCGTTAAATCTTTATTAAAATAACAGATTTGTAAAATAATGGCTAGAGAAAATACCGCCCATCAAGGCATTGCCTTCAAAGAATAAACCGT
>NW_016175369.1:0-7753 GCF_001687245.7 Rhagoletis zephyria
TTTGCTTTAAACAGACAAAATGTTGTATTCAAAGTTTTGCGAAATACTTAAAGCAAATGGCTATAAGAAGTTTTTTCCTCTACTGTACAATTTTTAAATTGGGACTTAGCAACTTTACACTCTACGCTCGACGCTAGCGATATTTATTAAATCTGACAAATTTTATAAAAAATGGAATTTAAAATCCTTAATTAAAAAAAAAACATTAAAGAAAAATATACAAAAACAGTTTCTCTAAACGTGTTTATTCTACTCTACGAATGGAGAATTTTTTGCCATTTTTTTCACAATTTACTAGAAATTTTGAGGTTGTACGAGATCTCAAAGTCGGATTCAGCGGGTAGAAATACATGTTGGTAGGTGGGTCTGGTTAAAAGCACACACCCCTTTTTTTGCGGGTGTTGTTATTATTGCACTTAAAATGTTTTCGTAAGGGCAGCAAAGCATTAAAAGCGGAGTCTACTAATCTTGACCTGAACATATTTCGTCCTCAACAGTTTTAAGTTGAACTGTAAAAAGGTAGTCATAAGCCATTTTAAGATAATGACCCCTATCTCCTCCATTACAAAATATTTGAACTCCATCTACCACCACATCTGACAAATTATAAGTTTTTCGATTTGAGGAAGTTTTGAGTAAATTGATGTACAAAATTTTGTATCTAACTTTACCTTAAAACTCTCTATTTCTATGCTATGAGTAAATTCATATAAATCTTCTTTAAAAAAGGCTCAGACTGCAATTTAAAAGTACAATTTCAAGCTTTCTGTTTATTGCAGTCAAAACGGCATTTTACAAAAATCATACTTCAAATTTATTTATAAACAAGTTCTTATTTTCAATTCGATATTTCAAAATTTTCGGGATCCCGGGATTAATGCAAGCAAAATTTTCTGGACCTCAAAAACACCGGGATCCCGGGGTTGGCATCCCTAATACATACATATGTATAAATGTTTGTGTATGCTTACATGCAAACTTTTTCTATATGCAGCCACTTCTACATATACGTTTGTAGCTATGCGCTTGCAAACCCAGACGGCATACGCAGGTGTGGGGTCCACAGCAACTTGATCGTCGATTAATTGACCGACATAAATGGCGAAAATGTCGCCTAACCTGCTCACCGAACAGCTTCAGAGACGGCAGCCAAATGACTGGGCAAACGGTCATGACTCTAACAGACAAGCTGGCTGGACGACTAGCAAGTTGTCGGGAAGGGTAGTTAGTAGTAGGTTCCACTTCTTCGTCAGACATTGGTGTCAAGTGAACGCGCCAAAACCGCAGGTCTCCAACTGGAAAAAAAAAATTAGTAAATAAGCAAGAAACAAATTATTATGGCTGAAATTCATAGAATATCAAAGAATGTTTTACATGCTAATACTAGAAAAAAAAATGTTTAACATGAAAAAAATACCAATAAAAATGTTGTTTGCCTCGAAGATAACGTCGTCGAAGCGGTGGCACGTTTTTTGTGAGTAGCAACGTGCTTCACACAAAGGAAAAACTCCAATAGTCGTACGAGTACGCGCACCTGCGTACGCCGCACCTGAACCACGGTATGGAGTGAGCAACGCACTTTTTTATGGCCCATGCACTCATACGGACAACTGAATACAAACATACATACATAGCACAGGTATTGATCGCGTGTTGCTGCAACAGCAGCGAAGGCCGTAGCAACGACGCAAGATAAGCATCAAATTTCCTGCCGCTCTCATATGTGCATATGTATGTAAGTATGTAGCTATGTAGACTTGCTTCCAGCCTGCTAGTATTTGGTGGGCTTTTCCATTTTCCATTCTTCTCTTATCCTCATGTATTTATGTATGTATGCCTTTGTGGCATTGTTTTTGGAAAGGAAAAGAAAAACACGCAAATGTCAAACGATGCTTCAGAATTGTTGTTAGATGTCATAAATCGTTATCGTCCGCGAACATCAGGTGAATGTACGAGCTACAATGATCGTCGATCGCCTATTGTTGGTTGACTTCTATTGCACGCTCGCACTTTGCACGGTTGCTCAAAGATTGATATTGGTGGTAGCTGCTGATGGCGTTGTCACCTCCATGCTTCATACCAAAACAAATGTCCCTGTTTTCTATGGTCTGAAGGATGTCGTAAATTAAATGCAAGGATCTGATCCTGACTGCATAAAGTGTGGGTAAGTCTGCGCATCCGTGCTCACGCATTACAATAAAGGATGGAATGTTTGTTCGTTTGTCAAAGAGAAACTAAGTGGAGATGTTTTACAAGAGGCGCGAAAGAAGGACATATGAACGGAAGCAATAAATAGACGACAGTCGAATAAAACCTTGAAACGAGTCATGGGAATCGCTCTATGCTTGTTTTTAACTATTGAAAAGTAGGCATTGGAAACAATTGAATTTTACGCAAATTAACAGCCGACCTTCAGGTTCAACCGGTTTATAATTTTTGGCGAATAAAGTCTATTTGGTTGGAAATTTGTCAACACTTGTAGTACCCTCTAAATGTGTTGGACAGCGACCAACTTGGGTACTTTGCACCTGAAGCTTTAGCAGGCGGAGACGTGTAGTATAGTATAGTAGCTCAATTGGTAGTGGCTTCGGCCACGAAGTCTGACCGGAGCTTTAACAGGAAAGAGCAGTTATTCTGGACTTTTCTTGGGTGCGTTTCTCCGGGGAGAATCATGGAAGTGGTGGTTTAACACCCTAATGCGGGTAGAGTTGATTTTTTTCGGCTCGATGTGGAGTTGCATTGCAAACGGTTGCCGGGTCCAAAGTGCGGCAGATATTTACTTAGGCCTCGAACCCTACCAAATTGCCAATTGGTACCTAAATGCTTGCCTTTCGGTGCCGTGGGGTTAGGCCAGCATCGCAAGTTACCCACGTAAAACACCCACAGACACTCTCTTCATTTGATTTCGAGCAACAATGAAGATAGTCTGCGCCGTCATAGATACAGTAAGCTTCCCATTTATTGGTACGTGGTCAGGCGCATTCGATTATAACATCGTATTCACCACTTCTTTAAAAATTCCGCAACGGGAAACAATTTCTCATCTGCAGACAAGTTATTTTTTTCTGTGTGCGCTTTAGGTGATGCTGTAAGAGTTTTGATGTCTATTGTATAAATAGGTGATCTTTTTTTGTTTTTGTTTTATTTCCACGAAGATCAAGCATCGAAAGCCTATATACCCCGTCCGTGTGGAGTTCGACCCTCTTACTACCTAGTACCGTATTTACCCCGGGTATAACCGTTAAGCACGAAGCTCAAATGCACGTTGTTGTTCAGTGCATTCAGTTTTTTAGTAATTTCATACTACCCCCCATCGACCATATGGGTCAAGATACTAGTTAAACTTACCACGATTTTTTCTGTCTTGTTCAGCTATTCTTGATGTGTTCATTTTTTTCTGGTTTTTGGTCTGCTTTTAAGCCATTTCTCAAATAATTCCATTCTATGACGAACTTGTTGTACATAGTAGAATACGGGCTCAGCGTTTTCGGTAATGCTTCCACCGCAGGTATATGTGTCAGTGTCTTCTAGATTGAAACGTCTTGGTTAAGCCGTAAAGCAGCCGTGATCTGTAAACAACTTCTTCAAATTTTGGTATTAGACGGTGGGTCTAACCTCCATTGCTAATCCTGACATAGCCTTTGATAGAGTTTTGTTCCTTGCAATCTTCTTTTTCAGTGTTAGTGCTAACTCATCTGTTGCATCGAAATTGGTCTTCTTAGCCAAGAGGTCTACGCCTGCGTCTTCCGATGTTGTTCGAAATTCACAGCATAACTGTAGAGCGAAAATTCTATATATATATATATATATATATATATATATATATGTCAGACCACGTCTATAGGACTTAAATAAGCGATCTGTACTATCTGGTGTGTAGCTGGACCTAAATTCATTAAACTCGATTTCTTTATAGCTTGGACAAAGGATGCCCACTTATTAAGAGTGGTCACCTGAGTCCAAGAGGCCGCAAAGGCCTGTTGTGCCAACTTTGAAATAAGAACGCATATTTTATTAAGTTTTAATGCAATATGGGCCTGCAGTGTCCGGTGTCACATATTTACTTACTGATTATCTCATTTTTGAGGCCTCTAACCGCACTTTTAAAAGCTAGGGCTCTTGGATGAACCGCCCAAATTTAACGTCCGAGTTCGCTTTGGAATGATGTAGGTACACTTAGGGCACCTATATCCACCTTATTGTCGGATAAGTTNAGTCGAATAAAACCTTGAAACGAGTCATGGGAATCGCTCTATGCTTGTTTGTAACTATTGAAAAGTAGGCATTGAAACCATTGAATTTTACCCAAATTAACAGCCGACCTTCAGGTTCCACCGGTTTATAATTTTTGGCGAATAAATTTTATTTGGTTGGAAATTTGTCAACACTTGTAGTACCCTCCAAATTTGTTGGACAGCGACCAACTTGTATACTTTGCACCTGAAGCTTTAGCAGGCGGAGACGTGCAGTATAGTATAGTAGCTCAATTGGTAGTGGCTTCGGCCACGAAGTCTGACCGGAGCTTTAACAGGAAAGAGCAGTTACTCTGGACTTTTATTGGGTACGGTACTTCGGGGAGAATCGTGGAAGTGGTGGTTGAACTCCCTAATGCGGGTTGAGTTGATTTTTTTCGGCTCGATGTGGAGTTGCATTGCAAACGGTTGCCGGGTCCAAAGTGCGGCAGATATTTACTTAGGTCTCGAACCCTACCAAATTGCCAATTGGTACCTAAATGCTTGCCTTTCGGTGCCGTAGGGTTAGGCCAGCATCGCAAGTTACCCACGTAAAACACCCACTGACACTCCCTTCATTTGATATATATATATATGTCAGACCACGTCTGTAGGGCTTAAATAAGCGATCTGTACTATCTGGTGTGTAGCTGGACCTAAATTCACGATATTCATTGTCCAAGGTAAAATTTTGTGCTTTCTGACCTCATTAAACTCGATTTCTTCATAGCTTGGACAAAGGATGCCCACTTATTAAGAGTGGTCACCTGAGTCCAAGAGGCCGCAAAGGCCTGATGTGCCAACTTTGAAATAAGAACGCATATTTTATTAAGTTTTAATGAAATATGGGCCTGCAGTGTCCGGTGTCACATATTTACTTACTGATTATCGCATTTTTGAGGCCTCTAACCGCACTTTTAAAAGCTAGGGCTCTTGAATGAACCGCCCAAATTTAACGTCCGAGGTCGCTTTGGAATGATGTAGGTACACTTAGGGCACCTATATCCACCTTATTGTACACATTGCTGTCCGTTAGTACTTTTGCTTCCCTGCCTCTGGCTCCAATAGATAGGACTTCAGATAAGTATTGTACCAGTACCATCTTCTGATGACTTTAGAACATCTTTTGTTGCATATGATCGCCCTCTTAAATCAGAACCTTTAAGGGACTGAGTGGCTCTTCGTCTTTTGCATCCGGTTACATGGAAGTACATAGATATAAGCTAGGTACTCTTTTTTTAGTTGAAAGTAGCACAATTTTTGCGCAAAATGATCCTGCAAACGATTTTTGCACTGGCAGGGGATCTAGAGCCAGTTTGAGTTCAGTAGCCTTTTGGACCCCGTTAAGCACTTTCCGACGAAATTAACCCATGAGTTCGTAACCTCGANATCCACCTTATTGTCGGATAAGTTTTGTACCAGTACCATCTTCTGATGACTTTAGAACATCTTTTGTTGCATATGATCGCCCTCTTAAATCAGAACCTTTAAGGGACTGAGTGGCTCTTCGTCTTTTGCATCCGGTTACATGGAAGTACATAGACATAAGCTAGGTACTCTTTTTATTAGTTGAAAGTAGCACAATTTTTGCGCAAAATGATCCTGCAAACGATTATTGCACTGGCAGGGGATCTAGAGCCAGTTTGAGTTCAGTAGCCCTTTGGACCCCGTTAAGCACTTTCCGACGAAATTAACCCATGAGTTCGTAACCTCGGTTGTATAGGATATCCTAGTTTAATCCCCTTTAGTTGCGGTAAGGGTGAAACATAGCCAGCCACTGCAGAAACTCTAACTGCTTAAGGAGTCCCAGTGCTTTAGGCTAGTCATTTGGCCTTAGGGTGCAGTCGATTTGTCAAATGAACCTGAATTTGTTGATGGGAACTTTGGCAATATTAAATGATTTGAGTTCCCTTAGCGATTATTTATTTCACTGTCCTAACATAGCCAAGGACTTACATTTGGCTAATAATAGCAGGGATAATCCTTTTGGCCTCACAGTCGTTAGTCTTTATAAAGGGAAAGCATTTGTAGCACTTTCCCCGCGCTTCAGAGAGTTATTTGTTTTGTGAACTAGTTGTGTTTGAGACGAAAGTAGAAGTTTTTCTACGACTTTGGGAGTTTAGACATTTTGGACATTTGATTCAAAGTTAAAGCTGGTCATTTCTACGTGCATCCTATCACAATAGCCTTGCAGACCATTTGGGCCGTCTATTGAAAGGTACTCTGGCTGCTTGGATGTGCAATTTTGCTTGCTGCTATCTCAGCTCATTTGACTTCGAGTCCTTCATTGCCACATCCGTGAACTGTTGCCGGCCGGCTGTGGAAGAACATNTCAGAGAGTTATTTGTTTTGTGAACTAGTTGTGTTTGAGACGAAAGTAGACATTTTTCTACGACTTTGGGAGTTCAGACATTTTGGATATTTGATTCAAAGTTAAAGCTGGTCATTTCTACGTGCATCCTATCACAATAGCCTTGCAGACCATTTGGGTCGTCTATTGAAAGGTACTCTGGCTGCTTGGATGTGCAATTTTGCCTGCTGCTATCTCAGCTCATTTGACTTCGAGTCCTTCATTGCCACATCCGTGAACTGTTGCCGGCCGGCTGTGGAAGAACATAGCTTATTTTGTTGCGTACGTAAGTATCTTTCATATGAATCCTACAAGTAATGAGTTAATATAGAGGTCATCCCTGAACAAGACCAGTTAGACTCAGTTAGAAAACGCACTAACCTAAGTCTGTAGTTATGTTCTGATTGGCGCATGTACTTAAGTATGCATGTAAACTACATGTATTTCTTGTTTCATAAACGACGATACGACGTGTGAACAACGACCTTAGCTTAATCAACATGGCACTGCCCAGAATACTTATTTCAGTGGCTACTATAGCGCCAGAAGCCGAACCACCTGAAATCTGCACTCTAAGTTCATCCCGGCAAGGACCCGGAACCCTCACGTCGCACATCCCATCGTAGGATAACTGGGTGAAGTGCAAATCTGAATGGGAAGGTTGGTAGGTGTGTCTTCTGCAAAAAACTCTTTGTAAACTTCAAATTTGGGCTAGGCGGAAATCGAAAGCTTGTTTCTTTACTGCCTCATGATCGCATCAAAGTCACTCCACTATTTCCGATATCGCAGTAAGCAGCATGACCGATGAAGTTGTAAGACGGGGCACTATTGAGGAGGTATCAATCGGAGTGGTCTTCACTGACCACTTGTAGTCTGCTTCGCAGCTGATGGTCTTTTAGTCAACTCAGCGAGGGCCGTGGAACACCTTTGCAATATAACGCAAAAATATTAAGAGCTCCTAAATGGAAACAAATCAAAGATCTCGCTACTTGAGGAAGTCCCTTCAGTTAGGCTCAACATCACTCCAAACCGAGCAATTTCAGGAGATGTATGACCGATGATGTATTTGAATGATATCAAAATCTTGTACTGAGCTTCCCAGTTTAAGCAAGCTTAAGCCTTGGGTCTCACTTTTTCACTGCAGATGAACTTTTGAGTAGGTATAGATATA
>NW_016175369.1:7953-10080 GCF_001687245.7 Rhagoletis zephyria
GTACATATGCACATACCTACATATATGGACGCATATCAGTCAATTTTAGTGCGAAGTTGCCAATGTTCATATTGCCACACAGAGTTTGGGATCAACACTGTAGCTGCCACATTTGTGCTGGCACTTCCGCTAACTACACAAGCACACAATAGCAACAGCAACAAATACAAGTAAAAAGTATTGTCCTGTGGCAGCAGTGGTAACATGTTGTTGTCGAAAATGACATGCTTCATGTTGCACGGCTCTGCTACACCAAACGGGGGAAATACTTGATATCTTGATTTTTCCCCTACAAAACTTTCGTTCTTGTTCTTGGTTATGTGTACATATGTATGTTCATATATGTTTTGTGACGAAATTTTGGCACTTCGCTTAGAATGGCTTTCACGTACAACGTCAGGACCGGCTCTTAATGCTTTGCCGAATTTGCCGCGTCAGGATTAAGCGATCCAAGAGGAGGCAATGAAAATAATGTGTCGACAGCACTCTTTTGTTCTGTGGCACGACGATCGGAATTCTGGGCACAGGGAGTTGTTCAGATCGTTGTTTCATTTTGGCACCTAATGACAAACTGACACCTGGTGTCTCCTGTGAAAGAAAGTACGTCGTTATATTTCCTACAAGAGAACAATGGAGAGATCCAGACAATCAATGAAAACTTTCCATACCGACGGCTCAAAGACTGAAAACGGTACTGGCACTGGATGGCATCTGGACGGTAACTTCAGATGCTTTTCCGCTTTGGGTGTAATGGCAACGGTCTTTCAATCGGAAGTATTTGTAATAGTGAAAGTGGCAGATTGGATAATTGGCGAAAGGTGGCGCGGACATAAAATCAGGATCTGCAGTGACAGCCAAGCTGCACTAAAGGCATTGGAAATCTCTTCATAGATAGTCCAGCAATGTAAACTATTGACACCTGCAAAATAACCAATTGTGTTTTCTCAGAAGGCCTGACAGGGTGGTAGGAAAATTCTTTCTTACATAAAAAAGGAGCGATCTACGAGCCCTGTTAGGACTGTATACTATAGACATCAGCGTCGATCCACTGTGTACACCGTGTTTGTAGGACGGGGGTAGTACAGATCAGTTTCTCTGCCGCTGTCCGGTCTTCGCCAGGATCAGACGGCACATTTTTGGGTCGGATGAACTGATAATGGACGAGGTACAAACTGCTAAAATTCATAAAGGAGACTGGTAAGTTTACAATGAATTCTCACCCCCACCTACATATTTACCCGTTTCCTCTAAATACTGTTTCCTGGCCTTAAGTACAATGGGTGCCTGAGTGCTGGGAAGAATTTGTTTTTGGTTTTTCCGGCCACCCACAATTCCATTCAATTCCGTTCCAAGGGGACAGTTCGCGGTGCACACCTCATTTTAACATTTATCTATTTATCGCTTTCACTTTACGAAACAAAGTGCCAATTGCAATATATGTGTGATGAACAATTGGACCGATAGTAATGCAAAACCGACTAGCTCTGTGCATCAGGCATGTAAGTGTGTATTTATGGCATTATATAAAGCAGAATGTATATCTGGTATCTACATGCCACTTAAAGAGTGCGGAAATAGTACTCCACCGTGAACTGACAACAAACAAAGAAAGAAAGTAATTTTGAAATGTTCTAAAAACGACAAATGAAATTCTATGAAATTAGAGACCTACTAACCAAACACAGATAAAATGTATTTAACGAAAAATGGCAAAAAATGATTTTCAAGAAGAACCATTAAGAGTTTAATAATCTTTTCTATTGACCAGTAGGCTTTTACAAGGTGTTAATAACCCATTCTATGGGGGAGTGAATTTCGCTCCATTGTCTAATAACGCTCTTTAACGAGGAGCTGTAAAGCATTAAACTGGAAAAGAAGCACTAAGGCTCACACCTCAATCAACTTCCGAAGAATTGTCAGGCATACAAAATGTGACAGGCTTCCGAAGAAAATTGCTCTTGCATCAGCAGCAACAAAGTGCTCCAGCAAATAAACTTGTAAATGCATTGGTGTCTGTATAGACGGACACAAATATCAGTTGCCCCTACTGACGAATACACACAGACATTTGTATGTAAGCATGTTGTATGTAGTTATGCAACTTCAAGTGCTGGAAATTTATTGGTT
>NW_016175370.1:0-6784 GCF_001687245.7 Rhagoletis zephyria
CACAAACGATATTTTGCAGTCCAATAAATAAAAGGTAAAACAAATAGAAATCGTCCGCAAAGCAAAGCAGAAAAATTATATTTTTATTTACTTATGCTAAAAATGTTTTTTTTTTCTCATTTATGTACAACGCTTCAATTCACATTTGCTTGCAGACAATTCAAGAATGTCTGGGCAAATAGCTTAGTGCCTTATGAGCTGCTATGTACAATGCGTTGCGGTCGCGATTTCTTATGGTCTTCAGTATTAGTATAAGGTAAATAGTAAAAGCGTTTGCATGGTGCTACTTATATTTATAGGTATATTCGTGTAGCGTTGCACACCTTTCTGAACCTAAAAGCATTAATAATGGTACCATCAGCGCGATTGCATGTGATTTATTGCCATTATATTTGCACAAATGCGCACGAGCACACAGGCATTGATTGGTGTATTTACAATATCTGCTGCAATGTCTCGCACCACCGCGATTGGTTTGTGCCTATCTTTACAATTATTATTTATTTTTTGTTTCTTCCAATAAATAGATAAGCTATCATTTGCACGCTCACCACACGACAAATTCAATGCGTGCGTATAAAAAAGATTATCAACTGAAACAAGCACACCATCGAATCGTTGAATCAAGAAATCATAATTTCCAGCGGCAAACTACTTCTTATGCGCTATGTCAAGCATAATATTTAGATGCGGGATTGTCAGCAGCTAAACTTGTTTCTTCTACTAACTTCTTCTTCTTTCCACTCCCCTTTTTCACTGCCTTCCATCATTTCCATAAATCTGAATTAAATGTTGCAAGAAGTAGGTATAAATTTCTTGGTTGCCAACACTTCGCTTATTGCTCACCCTCCGTACGCAGCAACGAATCGTGGCTAGCAAAAGTTCTATGCAACAGACAAAGTTCAACAAAAAACAATCCTCCTGCACCACAGGATGTTGTGCTGCATGTCAGCGCCACCAGCACGCGACAAGCCCAGCGCCTTGGCATTAAGGCTATTTTTCGTGCCTACCCTCCACTGGACGTGTTGTCTTTCCGTCTTGTTTTTGTTGTTCATTCATTTGTGCAAATAACCATTAATCATCGCATAATAATTTTCTGGTGTCGGCCATATTTAAGCAAAGTATTCATAATCCACACACATTTACACACATCCATACACTGATACTCATGTAAACTCATGGGAATAGCCTACATAGTATAAGCGGAAGCAAACAAAAGTGTAATACCAGCAGTGGCCTCACAGCGCCTAAACCGAAAAATAAAAATAAATGAAAAGTTGAAAGTGCACCGTTCACTGTGAAATCCACATTTTGACAAATAGTCTTTGCGAGTGTCACAAACGTTAAATAAACTTCGTTTCTCTTGCTTACTTTCCCCGCTGCTTTCTGACTGCTGCAAATTTCCCTCCTTATTTCGCTTTTGGCAGAGCGGTTGGAACACTAAACCACTGTTGACAATGCCCGACGCTAGGAGATTGGCAATTTTGGCACATATTAATTTTTTTTTTATGCTTGTGTGTGAAAAAAAATAAATTCGAAATTTTTTTTACACTGGTTGCCGCAAGTTAAGATAGTGATCAAATGCTGTTGGGCACCGCTTGATAAATATATGTAAATCAGCGGGACACCTCGAAGGCCATTGTGTAAACTAAACAGCGTGCCCAGATTGGGCGATTTAGCGGCAATTTGGCAGTTATTTTTTAAGGGAAACTTCTTAATCGAGTTCGGAGATGTTTGCATTAAATATGTAACACCAAGTTATAAAATCTGTGTCGCTCGTTCGATTTAAAAAAATATGATGTCAAATGAGAGATGCGCAATATGGTTTTAGCTTTTTAAAGGGTTACCACATATACGAAAATGAAATTCAAATTATTTATTAAGTTAAATGAATTATCTCAATAAGGATATCGAAAGAAATGGTTTTAAATAAACTGTTTTTTTTAACTACATGCAGTGGGGTTGCCACCTGACTGAAAAGTAAAATTTAGTAAAATTATACAGAAGTGGTATGCATAAAATACTATACAGCAAGCGTGAAAAGAAAGAGTTTTAAGAAACACAACAATTAAAATATTTTTGCGGTGCTTGAAGAGGGTGGCCACCTGTTTAAAAAGTTAAACTCAAATTATTTAAGCGAATCTTATTATTCTACCTCCGACATGTTTGCGATAAATATTTAACGCCACGGTAAAGGTAGTACCGTAGTAGTAGGTTCAAGCACGGCTCGACCAACTGGTTGGCGTTTAGTGGTGTGTTTTCGGACGCACTAAATCGTTTTAGCTTTTTTAACGGAAAATCTGCAAAAAAAAATGCTTGGAGTAGACTTTATTTCATCTAAAATATGTCCCATTATTTAAAAAGAAAATGTTAATGGAGATCATAATTTTCTGTCAAAAATAGTTTTTTCTCTTAAAATAATAACCTATTGATGAGGGATATATTAAAAAGACGCTATGTGCATATTTTTCATTTAAAAATAAAACAAAATTGCAGTTAAAAAAGGTACTTTAATCATTAAATAAATAATACATTTAACACAAATGAATTGGGGAAAGGCTAAGCTACAAAAATGGTACATTAATTCATGCTACTTCTGGACATTTATTCGGAAAATGTTTGATATAATAAAAGTGTTGAAATCAGTCAAAATCTGGCCAGAGGGAGTCATTTTTAAGTGGCTTTGAAAAGTAAATACTAAACGCATTTTTAAATTAGTAAGAAAAATATAATTTGTGAAGGAATTGTCCAAATGTGTATGTGTATATTTTTAAATCAAAGAAAAGGGGCAAAAGTGGCATGATTCTTTGGTCAACTTTCTAAATAAGCCTATTTTTAAAAAGTCGGTGTCAGGGGGCATCGATCTCCAAAAAGTGTCAATTTGACACTTTAGTCGCACAACGGCAATCTAGTCATAGCGCTGTGTGTGTGTTCGAAGTAAACCCTGTAGCAAATGTATCTAACTATAAGCTAACTTTAAGTTGATTAGGAAGGAGCTAAAAGTCCCTATTATCTGTATGTTTTCGTGGACGAAAGCTAACTATATTTCTATGGCAATGGCCGCGAAATAGTTAAGGGTGGTTTACCTCTGCATTTGATGTAACTAATTTGTAACTAACTACTTTTGGACATAAAATATCAATAGGAAAAACAAAATATTTTTTTTATTTTATTTTTTTTTTACTTTATTCATTTTATTACATTGCATATTTGCTTACATATTCTGCTGTAGGTGGTCCTATATTCGAACTCCATCAGACTTCAAAATGATAACATGAAATTTCGATCTTCCTTTTATTTGTCCTCAATTCGAAAAAGTATTGCTTGTCAACTAGTTTCACGTTAGCTTTTTGTAGTTAACTACAAGTTATATATTTTATAGAAATCCCGCAGAAAAGCTAACTATAAGTGGGTTATTTTGTACCAATTGATAATTTTTTCTGCAGGGAAACACACGAAAATAGTGTATTTTATTTGGTGGGCGTTAGAGGGACCTTTGCTGGACTCTGGATCGGCTGAGTTCACCTCAGCCTTCGACAAAACCCACCTCATAAGTTTAAGTCCCTTACATTAGAATATGTAGTTATTTTTAGTGCATACATCATTCAAAAAAATTCAAATTCCTAAGTATTACAAAAAACGCTTTAAGTCTATTTTATGCATGAATCAAAGTGAGTACTTAAAACTTTAATATTAACCCAATAGCACTTAAAAGTATTTGCTGAGTTGACTTTGTTGACACGAAGTAATAACTGCACAATGGTTATGGAAATAATCAAAAATATAATACCCACAAATACACATGTACACGTGTATGTGTGCAAGCAGTCGCAAAGCGCAGTCAATATTTACTTTTCAACTCAATCTGCATATTTACATATGCAAACTAAATAAAAAAGGTATTAATATTTCAAGTGCATGAAGAAAACACGATGTAAACGCCGTGCAGGGTAAATACTACATTCAAAGCAATGAAAGAAAATATGAATGAATTACTCCGAGTATTTACGTATGTATGTACGAGTATGTGTGTGCAGCGATGTTAAAGTGCGCCATTTGGATAAAAAAAAACTTTGCGTCAACATTTATGAACGATAATAAATTGAATGGTAAAAAAGGTATATTTTCAGGTTCAAAGATTAAGCGAACGTATGAATGGATGTGCATATATATGTGTGAACAAAGTCAACTGGCCATGAGCCACAGCGGTCGAAGCGAATATTGTGAATAAATGGTAAAAATTGTAGAGCTCTGTTTATAAAAAGTAAATATGTGCGAGACTAGTTATTATAAAAAATCTGATATGTAAACGCTTGTGTGAGAGTATTTTTTCGTGTGCGTCTAGAAGGGTCGACATTTGGAGGCAGATAGATACATATCTATACATTAGACTGTGTCAAATAAAACGAAACTTTTTCTCTTTCTTTCATTGTAGCGCTGGCAAAAACAAGGTTTTTTTTATTGAAATAAACTTTTTCAGCTACCTTTTTTAATAAACCACTCGCTAATCGCATATTTACTACTTTTGGATATTGTAGTCTCATTGTGCACCGTCACCAAAAAATCGAAAATTTCCAAAAATCAACGCTAAGTCCTATCTACTTCCACTAATTATGCTTGCTAAATGAAACAATGAAATTTTCATATGGAACCGAAAGAACAGAAAAAAAAAACATTCGTTTTATTTGACAGTCTAATATATATACATATTTACGTATACGTATACGTATATATACATATAAAGCAGGCAGGACAGCAGTGAGGAATGATGGACAAGGTTATTACTTGCAGTGAGATGCATTGGTGCATTGCTTCAAATACCATATACATATACGTATGTATGTGTGTCCTTTCGCACTTCCTTAAGGTGAAATTAGTCTAGAACGTAAACCTACAGGTACGTAAACCCGAGTCAGCTGACACGAGCTGTCTTACCAGAGCGCCATGTAAATGAAAACTCAAGACCGCAGAATTTGTCTGTAGTTGTAGCCCGTAGCGCAGAAATCAGCGGTATTTAGATTTTTCCGTATCAGCTGATTTTTTCCTTCTATAGAAGGTTGCCACTTCGTCAGCTTTGCAAATGGGAAAGAAGTTATAAATTCCTATTCAAAATAGTTTTAAAATATTTGAAATTAACTATCGAAAAAGGTCTTTTGTTGAAAAATAAGTAGTTTATATTTAGCTAGCATCCATTATTGCACGAAAAATTGTGGTTGAAAAGATAAGTTTTTCAAAAAGGCATTGATGAGTGGCAACACGGTAGAAAGCAACACTGAGGGCTCCAGTAATCAACAAAATTCTGCGTATACAGACAGCGTTTCAGTATAAGTTCTGCGTTCTTGACTAATTTAACCTTTACATTTGTGGCATGTCATAACGCATGTAAATATTCAATAACAAATAAAGCACAAGCGCAACACTTCAGACATCCGGCAACCAAGTGAGCGGTCTACATAGCAGGCAAGCTAAACATTTGTTTGTGCGCACATAAGCATACAATATTCATATTTTTTCTAAACTTTTCTCCTTCGCCTCAATGGCAAAATAATATTTGATGTTTCCCTTATTATAGTCAACAAGCACTTAAGCGCATAAGCGGACGAGACGCGACAGAATGCATGTGACTAAATTGAGAATGTAGGAAGAAATACATAAAAGAAAAAGGGGACCAAATATCGGGGGAGGGGTGCACATTCTAATGCACGCAAATTTGTGCCTTTGCCAATCTGTTCAGCCATGTAGTCATTATAGCTGCCTCAAGTTCATACATGTACTTAAGTGGTGAGGGGAAGCGCACAGCATAGCAAGAAAAGCAACAACGCGATGGGGCGTATGATGAACTTGCGAGTAAGAGAATTGAAAGCAACTCCGCTACATACACAGCTGAGTGTAAAGAAAATCAAAAGCATACAAGAGCAAATCTGACATGCAAGTTCAATATGTTGCATGCTGGGACGTGAGTGTAGGCAAAGTTAGGGCGTGGAAAAAATGCGAAAGTTTGCGTGACGACAGCAGCAGTGGCAATGGTATTGGTACTGGTGATGGTGGCAAAGGCTTTCAATAACTTCATCTGTGCAATGCCGCACACATTTGCTGTGGCAGGCGTTCAATTACGATCACATATGCTGGCTGTTACTGGTGAATGGTGAAGTCAAAATTGCAGCAAAGAAAGTGGAAGACTGGCGAATGGCTGCATAGAATTTATACTTTCATCGCACTTTTTTCGCTTCGTAGTCGATGCTGCTCTTATTGAATGGCACATACTCATACACATTATAAAGCTGAATAACTGCAGAGACACATTGCGTTACTTGGAATCGGTGGTAGATGGACGGGGCGGTGTGGTACAAAGCGTGCGTGTGGAGATGTGCGCGCAGACGGCAGTGCTGCAGAAGCATTTTACTTTTCATTTTCAATAAAACTTGTACACTAAGCAAATGTCGATGGCAAATGCGTTGCTTATGTGGATTGGCAGGAGTAGGAGGAAGAAAAAATATTTGAAAAAGAAGCATTAAAAAATGGGAAAAAGCACTGCCGCATACGCAGACAATGTTGACAATGGGAAAATTCCGGCATTGTGTGCAATCGTAGAAAATTTGAGCAGTGAGCAGCCGTAAATGCAGAATATCCTCACGCACTCAACACACATGCTCTGATTGCCCACTCTTCAAGCCAGACGTTCTAGCTCTTCAACAGCTCTCTGCGTCCCTGCTGCGAAACGTGTCACCACTAAAGGGTTCAAGGAATTTAATAACGAATTTTAAATTTTTGGCATTAGGCGCCT
>NW_016175370.1:6881-9808 GCF_001687245.7 Rhagoletis zephyria
TTAGTAAGTCTATTCATGATGAAATGTCAAAGCATACTGAGCATCTTTCTCTTTGACACCATGTCTGAAATCCCACGTGATCTGTCAAATACTAATGCATGAAAATCCTAACCTCAAAAAAATCACCCGTTACTTATGTTAGGCCTGCGAACCGAACACTGATTTTGGTAATAAAATTCAATGATTTGCAAGCGTTGCTCGTTAGTAAGTCTATTCATGATGAAATGTCAAAGCATACTGAGCATCTTTCTCTTTGACACCATGTCTGAAATCCCACGTGATCTGTCAAATACTAATGCATGAAAATCCTAACCTCAAAAAAATCACCCGTTACATTGAAATTCAGCTACGTGAACGTATGTGGGCATTTCTCCCATTACATAAATATATATGCTGCGAGCATAGTACATATTTATTCGAATATTCGAATGTTCGAATGGCAATTGTTGGTACTATTGCTAATCGAATGTAAATGTTCGAATAGTTGATTCTCTGTGATTATGCGAATAGTCGGATACTACGATTATTTGAATACCTTTTCAAATCGAATATTCGAATCGTTGTAAGAAGCGTTGATTGTCAAACAAAAATATTACAATTTATAAATTTTGTTTTTTTACGTGAACATGAGTGCAAGAAATATAAATTGACTGTAGAATTTTTTACAAAGTGCAGTGATGATAAGCAGGCTACTTGCTCCAGTTGTGCAGCAGTCCTTAGTTTCCACCCTTCCTCTTCCTCGCTAAGCACCCACCTGAAACAAGTCCACAAGAAGTTGGTGGCACGGAAGTACAAAGGAAGGAAGATATTTTTTATATATAAAATATTTATAGCGCACAACTTTATTACGTTCTAAAAATCTGTTTAAAAATGCGACTATAATTCAAGTATATATTTATTTATTTTTAAAATTGTTTGTTGAATTTACACGATGAATATGTATTTCTCTCGTTTACACATCTTTGCGTGTAAAACTCCTTTATGTTAGCGGCTTTACACAATACTACGGGTGAAATCAAACAGCAGATGTGTATTTTGCAGCTTGTACACACTTTCGTAGTAAATCTGCGCACACCACAGCAGCTATTTTACACTCTAAAAAGTCCGAAATTTAAACAAACTTTTCGTTGAATAATCGAGCATGTAATTACGCGAATAATAAGGTAGGAAATCAGTAACCTTTTAGCTAGCAACTCTACACAATTTTTTTTTGTACACTTCGGACATTGGACACTAACGCAGATACACGTAAACATAATTTTGATGCATTTAGTGGTGAATGCTTTCAAATGCAGCCCAGCTCCTCGGGTGGCCATAAAAGAAAAAAACACAACGATATTCAAAACTACAAATATGAATGACGAGCATCAATAGTGGAATTCACAAAACGTCGAAAAGTTGTTGCAAATGTTGCAGTTGTTGCATAGTTTTGCAACCTAGCGACACACTTTTTTATTAAAACTTTGTAGTGCAAAAATTGCGACACTGCCATAATATTTGAGCTGCCAATCATCGTAAAGTAAAAGTCGCGACTTAATGAAGTTAGTATAGTAATAAGCGTTCTTTTTTTTTTTTGAAATATGGATCGAGTTAAGTAATTTAATTATTGCTTATAAACAGCAAATTGCATTTAATGTGAATTTGTAAGATGTTCATCGCGTTCCAATTATTCGAATAATAGACAACGAATACAGCAAATCGAATATGAAGAGCTCTAGCACCTACATATGTATACCAAAAAAATATAAGTTCAGACTTTGCTCTCTAGAAAATGTCAGCATTTTGCAGAATTTTTGCAAATACTTTTTTCTTAATGTTGTTGTTATTGTTGTTTACTAGCGTCAGTCACGTTATTTCACAATTTTTTGTCTAGCTTTTGTGTGTTGACTGTCAAATGGCATTGACTTCGATTTGCTACTTTCTCCATTGTTGAAAGGTTGAGAAAAGGAAGAGCAATGAAAAAATGCAGAAAAAGTAGTAAAGTTAATAATAAATAAATGTCGAGATCTAAAGATAAATATAAGAAGGGCACAGAATAGCTGAAGCTTAGAATGAAAAATCTCTAAATATAGATTAAATTGTGTTCATATTTGTGTGAGGCGCCTCCACTCCCTTGAGGAAACAGACTATCTGTGAATTGGACTTTCTGTATTAGTTAGAATGCTCATTGTACTTTGGCAAATTTAGATTTTTACGTGTTTTTAACTACAAAACAGATTTATGAATAATTTTGGTTAATATAAATATGGTAGAATTGAGTAGAATTCTTATTCCTCAGAAATCAAAAGGTGAACTTGGCAAAATGGGAGTTTCAATGACCGCGTAAATTTTTGTTTTTCTCAACGTTTAAGTAGGATGGCTAAAAGAACGTTTCCACGAGCCCCAAATTTCCCAATTTGGGCACCATTCTCAATTTCAGCTTGAAATTGTGATATGTTTCTCAATTTAGCCATAGAAAAAATGTCAGGCGGATTTCGAGTACAAGTCTCAATCAGGGCGAAATTGAGAAAAATTTTGAAATTTATGCGTTTCAGCTTTGAAGTTGTATGGCTTTTTCAATGATTTATACGTCTAAACAAGTAAGAAAGCCTAAGTTCGAGCGGAGCCGAACATTAAATACCCTGCGCAAGTTTTAAATATATGTTTTTCCACCTTTCCGAAAGCTACCGCTACATGATAAGCCGGGGTGTATACATTTTAAGTAAATTAGCGTCCTTAAATTTCGAAATATTGAAATTTCAAGCATTTTTGAAATTTACCGTTATATGAAAAGCGGCCTCAATTTTAGTCCGATTTCAACAATTTTCAACGGTTTGCTTTTATGTGGCAAGCTCAATAGCCATACCGAGCTTGGTAAAAATTGCTAGAACGGTTAGCGAGATACATATCACAAGTGGGCGGTGCTACGCCCATTTTCCAAAATTTTG
>NW_016175370.1:9912-10080 GCF_001687245.7 Rhagoletis zephyria
ATTGTTGCAATCATCAATTTTGAATAAATTAGCTTCAATATTTACTGATTTATCGAAGATTTTGTATTTCTCGAAACTACCGTTATATGGGATGTGGGCATGGTTATTGTCCGATTTTGGAAATTTTCGGCCATTTGGTATGTTGTACCAGGACCAACAACTGTGCCA
>NW_016175371.1:0-10079 GCF_001687245.7 Rhagoletis zephyria
TGTGCCCAGTACGCCTTTGCGATGGGGCTTTCCGCTGCCATTTGCTCTTAGTCCTTCTGTCCACCTCCAGTCCATGCATCAAAAGCTCCAGATCTGGATCTTCCTGCTGGCACTTTCGTAGCTGTTCTTCCTTCCACTGTTCCGCTGGTGTTATTGTCGTTAGACGGACGTCTATAATCTCCTCTTTGCCCTCAGCTTTTGAGCAGTGTTTACATTCCAGGTTACATGGTCGGCGGGACATGGCATCAGCATTACCGTGGACACTTCCCTTGCGATACTCAAAAGCGAAGTCATAACTTTGCAGTCTCTTAATCCACCGAGCTAGCTGTCCTTCTGGATTCTTAAACTGTAGTAGCCACTTCAGCGCTGCATGGTCCGTTCGAACTCGGAAACGTTGCCCATAGAGGTACTTGTGGAAATGTTTGACGCAGTCCACCAACGCTAGTAGTTTTCTCCGAGTTACGCAGTAGTTCCTCTCTGGTTTTCCAATCGACCGGCTATAGTAGGCAACTACCTTCTCCTGCCCATCAATTACCTGCGACAGTACGCCTCCNCACTCCACCAACGCTAGTAGTTCCCTCCGTGTTACGCAGTAGTTCCTCTTTGGTTTTCCAATCGACCGGCTAGAGTAGGCAACTACCTTCTCCTTCCCATCAATTACCTGCGACAGTACGCCTCCTATTGCATAACCACTAGCATCCGTATCCAAAATTAACGTTGCACCTGGAACGGGATACGCTAGCATAGGTGCAGTACATGGCCGTTCCTTCAGAGTTTGGAAAGCCTCGTCCTGCTCCTTGTTCCACTCGAAGGCTCTATTTTTCCTAGTGAGCTCGTGGAGGCTATTAGCAACGCTGGAAAAATTCGGAACAAATCAGCGGTAGTAGGTGCATAGCCCAAGAAAACTTCGTAGTTCGTGCAGGTTCCTAGGTTTTGGCCAATCCTATACTGCTTATATCTTTTCCTTCGCAGTACAGACGCCCTTCGTTGTCAGCTTGTGTCCCAAGTAGTTCACCTCCTTCTTGAACAGTGAGCACTTTTTAGAACTTAGCTTCAGACCAGCGCCAGCTATCCTCTGGAAAACTTCTTCCAAATTGTTCAAGTGTTCCTCAAAGCTTTTAACCAATACGATAATGTCGTCTATATACACCAAACATGTTTTCCTATGCATTCCTTTGAGCACATGTTCCATAAGTCGTTCAAAAGTGGCAGGAGCGTTGCATAATCCAAAGAGCATCCATGTCAATTGCCACAGACCGTCTCCAACGCTGAAAGCTGTCTTCTCCTTATCCTCGTCACTTACCTCCACTTGCCAATAACCGCTCTTAAGGTCGACTGTTGAGAACCACTTTGTTCCAGTCAACGAGTCCAGAGTGTCATCGATCCTGGGAAGAGGATAGCTGTCCTTTTTCTTCTTTCAAGTTCCTTAGCCTTGTGCTGGTATTTTTCTTCCAACCCTTCCATCGATGCAGTAATGTCTTCCGCATTCTCGCCAGTGGAATCGCTTTCAGGTAATTTTTCGCTGTTGAAGATTGCCTCTACCTCTCGACATTGCCCCAGTACAGTTTCTCTTCGGAGTTTGACTGTTGATTTCAACCCATTGAGCACTCGAACTGGGATGCGTCCATCTTTTTGCCTCTTAGCCAGGGCTTTACCAATAAGTACGTCCGGTGTAGAATTTTGTGTTGCTTCAACAACGCACAATTTGTTTGTCCCACAATCTCCATCAATCTTCGCCCACACAACTGCTTCTGACTTCGGTGGAATCTGCTCGCTTTCCTCTAGGATCACTCGCTTGCTGCTGTACGGACCATCATACCCAAAGCTAAGAGGCACTTCCATGTTGTTGTACTTCATGATCCTGTTCTTCATGTCGATCTCCATACCTTGATCAAATAAAAAGTCTACTCCAATGATAACTTCATCCATAATCGCCGCGACTATGAACTTGTGTAACACCGTCACATTCCCTATTGCGACTTTGCACGTTACCTCTCCTAAAACTTGGGTGTCCTCACCAGTCGCAGTCCTCAACCTTGCTCCAGGTAATGGCCTTACCTCTTTAGTGACCAAATCAGATCGAATGATGGAATGTGATGCACCCGTATCCACAGTTAATACTCGCTCATGTCCGTCCACATATCAACCAACAGTAACGTTGCTCGCTTTTCTGCTAATTCGCGAGACGGAGATTATGGGGCACTCAATTGCGGGAGCCAGCGTGCGCCCCTTACTGCTGGCTCGTTTTAGTTTAACGACTGATTGGAGTTGGATTCGTCTCCCTCAGCCCTGCGTTTGCGCCCTGCTGAATTGTTGAGCTCATTGGAACTTGCACTGCAATCGCGGGCGAAGTGGCCTGGCTTTCCACATTTAAAACATTTGCCAGATCCACGCTTTTTCTCGCCCATCAGTTGGATTAGCTTCTTAAGCATTTCATTTGTCTCATGCGGTGTTTCCACTTTCACTCGATGGGCTTTGTAGGCTGGTTTACTTAGAAGTGCTGCCGTTTCACATGTCTGAGCATACGAGACGGTTTCAGCAAATGTTGCCTTTGGATTCGTGTACGTCTCTCGCTTGGTATACATGTCCCGCATTCCTTTGATGAACCTCTGGATTTTTACCCTTTCAAGGTGCTCACCAGATGCGTCTCCAATTGCCAAATGAGCCAACCTTTCAATCTCAGAGGCGAATTCCTGTAAGGTCTCGGATTTATCCTCCATGCTCCAACGATTTGCTGTAGCTGTCTTTTCGAACTGGAGCTTAATGACCTGGAAAGGAATAGTGCCGTCAAAGGATGGAGTCTTTACCTTGGGTGCGCTCGTCGAAGTAGCTGGACGATTCAACTGTAAATCACGAAGCCGGCCTTCAACTCCTCTACCTTTGCCTCGACTTTCTCCTGTCTCTCTTCGATTTTGTCTTGTATTTGGGTAATTTTTGCATCCTTGTGCTTCCAGCTGGGATGATATACGTGCCTCTTGTGCCAGTCAGTGAGTTTCTAACCGGGATGATACCTGCGATGACACCTGCGCTGATACCTCTGAAGATATACGTGTCTCCAGCGCTTGCATCTGTGATGACAGCTGTGATGACATCTGTGACATTCGTGTATCCTGTGCTTGCATCTGTGACGACAGCTGTGATAACATCTGGGACGACAGCTGTGATGACATCTGTGACATTCGTGTATCCTGTGCTTGCATCTGTGACGACAGCTGTGATAACATCTGGGACGACAGCTGTGATGACATCTGTGACATTCGTGTATCCTGTGCTTGCATCTGTGACGACAGCTGTGATAACATCTGGGACGACAGCTGTGATGACATCTGTGACATTCGTGTATCCTGTGCTTGCATCTGTGACGACAGCTGTGATAACATCTGGGACGACAGCTGTGATGACATCTGTGACATTCGTGTATCCTGTGCTTGCATCTGTGACGACAGCTGTGATAACATCTGGGACGACAGCTGTGATGACATCTGTGACATTCGTGTATCCTGTGCTTGCATCTGTGACGACAGCTGTGATAACATCTGGGACGACAGCTGTGATGACATCTGTGACATTCGTGTATCCTGTGCTTGCATCTGTGACGACAGCTGTGATAACATCTGGGACGACAGCTGTGATGACATCTGTGACATGGAAGCCAATAACGTGTTCATGTCTATAGCTATTGATGAACTAAGAGCCTGAAGAGAGAGTCCTGAATTTTCGCCATTTTCAGTAGTTTATTCTTCGGGATTTATTTAACAATCCCACTTCTGACACCAATTGTTACGATTATCCTTGAAACCTTGAGGGATTTCCCAAAAATACTTCGGCTCGTATCACTGGATTGTTAAATAAATTCTCACGATGAACAAATTGTAGTACAATTAACTTTATTGTAAACAACCAATTTACAATATTCGCTAATACCGTAAAAACACTTTACAATACTCGTTAAAGCAATTACAACGCTTTACAAAACTTGTTAACACATTTAAACTTATAGCTTGCTTATTCGCAACTCACTTTACTTGTACCTTGCTGATTTGTAACTCCACAACTCAGCTGTGTCGTAGCTCGTATATATCTGCGCTCGCACTCATGGCAACACTCGAACGTTCTGAAGTTCATCGCTCATTCTCTTTCTCTCGCTATTCGCAGTGTTCATCCAACTTGACCTTTCTCTTTGTGGAACATTCTACGTCATTCCTCGAACATTCTGCCTATTTCTCGTTCTTCACTTTGTGTTGCCGCAGTATTCGCCACAGTATTAACTATTTTCACAAACTAAGTTTTATTGGCACTTAATTTAAGTTTGCGCAGTCATAAGCGATCGAACTTTTTTAGAACTTCTGTGGAAGGGTTTTCGCTAACAAAAATCAAAACTTTTTGTTGTTGCGGCCAAAAAATTAAGAAATCTGAGACGTCACGGTTTTGGAATTTCAAAGGATGAACGAGCGTCATTCAAAGTTGAATTAACATGTGTTGGTACTTGAAAAAAAAAATTGGGACACGAATGACTTTTTTTTGGACAGAAATAAAAACAGTGTGAAAATACCTTTTTGCTGAGATCCCATAAGTCTAAATCAGAATAGTTTTGGCCCAGTTATTCAAGTTTTTCGTAAATCAATTTTTGAACAAAGTAAAAAAACAGCACAAAAAATCTCATTCTTACGATTCCGTTGAAAAGATTTTTAAATATTTTTATGCAAATTTTTTAAGCTTAATCGGTTTTGTCATCTGAGGGGATTTTTTTCAAAAAGTTCTTTAAGAAACTATTTTTATTCACAAAAAACTCCATTTTTGGAGGTATTTTTAAATCGGCCCAGCTGACTTAAATCTTAATATTTTTCCGAAATATTTTGGTGGACGTCTTAAATATAATAAAATTTGTAATCCAGGCGGAAAAGCGCAACTTTTTTTGGTGATGCAGTCTAATGTACATGTGTATGAAAATTAAATAATTCAAAGTTTCAACCAAAAAATAGGAACATGAAAAAGTAAAAACTTAAACAAATACTTTCGTCGATTGCCGAATAATTTGACGGCAAATTGGACACAAATTGCTTGTATTACCATTTAAATTTAGTATGCCTACTGTGCTCTGCAAAGCAATCTGTGCAAAGTTTAAAATGATTGGCCGAGCTTCTCCTCCGATTGGCGGTGTGTACCTTGATGTCACACAAACCACACGATCACGGCTGATTTATGTTATTCTGCCCTTTACTCATTTTTGTTGTTTGCGAAAATTTTCAGTCAGTTCTCAGTTAAAACAACCCGTGCGTGCGTCGCGTTTGCGCGCCTCCACTGAAAAACCTAAGACGCTGAGAACCATCGGCGTAGCTAGAATGAAATTTAGGGGGGGGGGGGGGGGNATTTAGGGGGGGGGCGGGCTCGACCCTATTAAGCTGGCATTTCAGGGTACTATTTTATATATATATAAGGAAAATTTGAAAGCTAGAGGGGGGCTCGAGCACCCCCCCTGCCCCTACCTGGCTACGCCCATGCTGAGAACAAATATGCCCATCGCATTGAAGGCTAAAAACAGTAAGAATTTACCTTTAATTTCCAATAATTCGCTCTTCGGTTATTGGCAAAAAATAACGGTCGATTTTATGCGGGAAGGAATTTAACGCGGAACTACACTGTATGCAAAAATAGAGAGCAATTCGTTTAATATACGTTCCATTTTATGCAAATGTATGCCTGTATACATAATTGGAATATTTCAGTAAAATAAAGCCAGAGAAAATACTACTCACTGGCTTTATTTCCTTTTTGATGAAATAAATCAAGCGGGTGTTATTTCCTTTTCTTTGTGAAATAAAGCCCGCGTCCATTATTGCGCTTTCGCAAAGGAAATAAAGCCCTTTATTGCTTTTTATTGGTGGGCGTTATTTCCCCTTCGAAATGGAAATAACGTCCATGGGCTTTATTTCTCTTTTTTTGGGAAACAAAGCACATGGGCGTTATTTTCGCGGGCCTTATTGCACTCCGCCGGCCTCATCTATGTCAGAGGTGGCCAAAACTCACACAATCATATATTTCAATTTTGCTAAGCGAGAGAACGAAGAGAATAAGTCGCTCACGCGTCTGATGCAAACAGTGTTGTCAACCATTTCGAGTTGCAAATTATAAAAAACAGGGATTTTTTTGTAAATAATGTGAAAGGGAGATATAATATTAAAGATTTAACCTTTCAATACAATTTAATTCACTTGCTTTGCTTGCTTAGATTTTTTATTATAACTAAAATTAAAATTAAAGCAAATAGTGGAATTAATTTGTATTACTCTTCTTATTTGGAATAAAAAGAAAAGGATTTTTTAGTATTATTTTAAATTTATCTCTTTGTTTATGTGCGTATGCACGTAATAATTTAATAATTCAATATTTGGGGATAAGGGGAAATGACGCTATATTGACGCTTAACAAAAACGTTTGTCATCCGTGCGATTTCTTCATGACACACCAAACATTGTGCTCTCCCTCCCTATTACTAGTGAGTAAAAAATCTACATCCGAATCCATATTAAACAATTTAACCTGGCTTGCAGCGACTTGATTACTTGAAAGTCTCGCGTCAATTGAGCACGACCACAGCTAAACTATATCGTCGGTATCACTTAATCATAGAGTATGCTCATGTATGTGTGAAAGCAGCGCAGTTTTTCTCGTGTACGTGTGAAAGCAGAAGAGAAAAATTTGGCACGCGTGCCTATGAAATGGCCACCCTTGATCTATGTATATACATGCATTTACGTAAACGCGCAAATATCTGTGGTCATAAGCAATAACTGCCTAAGTCGACTTAAGAAAGAATTGAGTTATATATGCTATGGTATTTTGCAACTGCTATGCCATGTGTAAGTGAAATCCCCATCTCGCCAGCCAGGCTATTTAAAAAGTTATAGACGAACTTATTTTGGTTGCCCATAGGGTTAACATTACAATCCAAATGTTTAAAACGATTTTTCTCGAAATCAGTTTTCGACTTATGGCCACGGTTTTTGCTTATGGCCACAGATACCATTCGATTGGGAATCATTTTCTCCTAGGTTTCTAAACCCCATTGGACTATTGTAACTTTGTTGGAAAATTTTTGAAAATTTTGAAGAATTTTTAAAATTGTGCACCAAGTTTGGAGTTTTGCTTTTTATGAGTTTCGATGTAGACTGTCCTATCTACATACCTATAAACATGAAATGATAGCTGTTTTCGTTGTTCGGACTAAACTCAAAAACCACTGAATAGAGTTCCGTAAAATTGTCCGATACCATACCTTACACATATTCTACTAGAAAACTCGCTAGGTGGTGATGGAGTAGAGTTATTTATAAAATCGATTTCGTTCAAATTTTAAATGTGAGCTACACATCGTCGCTGCGCCAACAAAAACGGTTATGTAATTTTTGTAACTTTTTTTATTGCATACTTTATTAACACTATCTATTGCCCACATTACTGCATTTGCCGTTCTCTTATATATCTTTTGGTTTAGAACTGACCAAAAACAGCTATGTGCCCGCAGTACTAGAAATACTCTGAAAAAACGGGTATACGTTTACTTACTTATAACTGTTTTGGATCGCGGACGAATATGATGAGTGTCCTTTGATTTCGATGTAAAAGATAATTATAAACCAACTAAATACATACATACATATCTATGCACATACCACTTACACTACATAGATTCTACTATTTAATTTGATCGCTCGCAATTGGAATCCGACAATTAACAAAGGTAAAAAGTGTGGAGGTAGACAGCGTCCACTCTACATTAGAAAATGTATTCAATCCACCGATATATTCTCCAATGCATTATATAAGTCGTATGCGACAGGAGAGGCCATCACATCCTTATATTATTAATTAATTAGAGTATATATATTTTTTTTTACAACTATAAGGCCAGGTAAAAACCCTGGGGAAGTACCAGTAAGAGAATTGCTTTATGTAAATGGTGAAGTCAAATTCAAGTTGCGTCATACCGACTGCTGGACATCATTGCCACAATAATGAGCTCTGTTATTTCGGCAATACGAAACGGAAACACAACAGCCTTGAAACGTTAAAGCCATATATACACAAAGATTTCCATTCGTTTTATGATTATCTACCTCGATAAATACTTAGTTTTACATTTTTATGCAATTTACTATCTTACGAAAATTTGCATAATGTATACAAATGTGAAAGCATTTAATAAAAATTCAATTGTATCTATATTGAAATTATTTCTTGTATATACGAGATTTCATTGTATATCACCCATCGAAACTTTGAAAAAGTGCATTGGGTCAAGTTACTATGCTGACCGAAAAAACAGATCGCATCTCTGACAATTTCATGGTTTGTACAAAATATGTGTCCACTCACCACTTTTGATTAATTTTTATTACAAAAATCCAATAAAAACATTTCTGACCATTTTTCATTACATAACAGGAGCAACGGGCAGATGCATGTAGGCTTTATTTGATTACCTGCCAATAGGCTTTAATCATGGTGCCCGGATTTAGCACGACTGATTAATTTTTGCATTGATCACTGCCCTGAACTGCAAGCACTTCAGTACCAATTGGCAGTATGTGGTGGACACATTTGCCACCTTGGTAGGGCCGAGGCCTACCTAAAACTCTGACATTCTCTGGATCACGACATCCGGTTGCAATGCAACAATACATTGAACCATTGCTGGTTCTACCCGCTTTTAGGTATTAAACCACAGCCACCACGATACTTCCCAAAGGGGCCGCACCCATGAACAGCCCGGAGTAATGCTCGCCGGCGAGATTTGCTCGACTGGCTCAACTCACCCTGACCCACTTAACTGACTCAGCCCACACTGGAACGACTTACACGACTACTACCCTCCACATTCATCTCCATTTCAACATGCACACTTCATACCATCATACTCCGTCTTGCTCGTCTCACACGTCTATTCGCCTCGCTCGTGGGCACCCTCCACATTCTCCAGGACAGGTGACACCACTCGCTCAACTTTCAACCGATCGAGTTGCTCAACACACATTCACCATCTTGCTCCGTCTTGCTCATCTCACACGTCCTACTCGCCTCGCTCGTGGGCACCCTCCACATTCTCCAGGACAGGTGACACCACTCGCTCAACTTTCAACCGATCGAGTTGCTCAACACACATTCACCATCTTGCTCCGTCTTGCTCATCTCACACGTCCTACTCGCCTCGCTCGTGGGCACCCTCCACATTCTCCAGGAGAGGTGACACCACTCGCTCATATTTCGCAACGGATCGAATTGCTCAACTTGCGCACAACTTTTCCAACATTTTCTAACGGTTTCCAACAGTTTCAACATTTCCTTCGATTTCAACTTTCATCCAACTTATTTTCACCCTTTTCTAGTCGTGTAAGCCATGCCAGTGCTTGCCTTGCCAGCCTCGCTTGTGTCGCCAGTTTTGCTCGTCTCGCCGACGAACACACTCCGGGGGCATCTGTTCCCCGTGGCACCATTTTAAAGTGTTTGGTATGACTTTCAAAAGCCGTAGACTCTTCTGCCTGTTGAGCCTCCACCGTCTCAGGACTGGTAGCCTTTAACTGGGGTAGACGGGGTTGTCAAGCCCGTACCCTGGAAATACCAAAGCCCCCTGTCTTCCCTCCTGTTTTCTCAACCCGGGCTTGGGATCGTCTAAGGCACAGGTAGGAGCAACGGACAGTTAACTAATCGAGTCCTCAACTTCTATACATTACATCTAGGCCTAACGGCAGTATTATGTACACTGAGGGAAAAAAATTTTAGAGTTAAAAAGAAACGTGCTAAATTAAAAAAAAATACGCATATGAATGAGGACCAACCCAACTCGTTTTAAATTTGAGTATGTACGTTATAAAATATGTCGTTGTGAAGTGCACAGATGCTTTTTCGTTGTACGAAATTATAATTAAGAAGAAAAAAGTTTAATTTTATGTTCCATCTGATGGTAATTGAACCCGGACGCTCTTGGTAGCAACCAATTGTATCAAGCGNAAGAAAAAAGTTTAATTTTATGTTCCATCTGATGGTAATTGAACCCGGACGCTCTTGGTAGCAACCAATTG
>NW_016175372.1:0-10079 GCF_001687245.7 Rhagoletis zephyria
AGTTTTTACTGGATAAATTTTTGCTAGTAAGAACTTGCAAGCGAGAAAACCAGCTGATCGCATGTTGTTGGGTGGAATTGAAACTAATAAAATATATGTTTATGAGGTTTTTATAGTTGAAATTGACAAAATAAACCTATTTAAACATAATATACATTGTCTTATTAGCAACTAGCTGCGAATAAACAACAAATTAATCAGCTGTTCGTAAAACTTGCAAATTATTACTGGTTTTGCGTTCTTGTACTTTTGTGCTATGAGAGCGAATTCTCAGAAATTCAGTTACTGGAGAGTTACTGGCAAGTTACTGGATAATTTGTAAAAGAACACAACTAATAACAACAACACTTTTTAAGTTTTCCAGGCATCTTTTCTGCTGTCATTCGTAATTTATGTTTTGTGTTTTGTTTTGATTATGAAATGGAAACAAAACCCTGAGAGTAGTGATGCCAGATTATAAGTAACTTTCTTAATGGAGGGATATTTTTCAACAAAAATTACATGTAAGGCAATAGAGCGGTCTGTGCTATACAAAGCCATTGGCCTTCTGGTTCTAAACTATTTAGGGTCCATGTGATCGCCCGGGGCTAGAAGGATGCAGTGGATCTTCTAGACATATGCCTGCGGACACCAACACGAACCACACGACGAGGCTCAAAATGCTCACCGTCAGGAAGCATAACACAACAGTCCGCAATCAATTTGCAAATCGCAGCGGAGCCATCGCCAATTCACATACGAATTGACGGACGAATTCCAGAGGTTAATAAAGCAACCTCTGGGCCCGACAGCTGGTTTTATGTTCTTGCTCTTGTAGATTATTGAAGCTGCCTTTACACGGGTCAATTTTCTAGTCATTTTTTGTCATTCAACGCAAATCGACTAGAGTAATTGCCTACAGTCTATGTAGATTTATGTACTTTGCTCTCTGAAAAGTTTTGGTAAACATTTGTTTTTCAATGGTATCGCTAATCTGGCATCACTGAGGGGCAGAGCTTTCACATTTCACACGACTCACTGCCAGCGTTGCCGAATCGACGATTCGTCGTTATTTTGAGGCTTTTTTAGCTCAATGGCGTTTTGATGATTTTTCCTTCGTAATGACAATTGAAATTTGTTAAAGAAAAGGTAATCCAAAATACAACCATGCAATTATCTAGAATTGTAACCAAATCGTTAATTTGCACTGCTGAAACTCATTTCAAAGATATAGAAAAATAGCACGGGGAATTGGTTCAGTAAAGATTATCTATCAATTAATAAATGCTTATGTTTCACATTAAAACCGCATCAAAATCTTCAAAAAATTTCAAATTAGTGGAGATCAACAATTGAAAAGCAATTAAGATTTAAATTGTAATTTGAAATTTTCTTTAAAAATTATAAATCTACTTTTATTAACCCTTATGCAATGTGGGTTCCATTTGTCTTTCTAATGTGTGGTCATGTTTATTAAAAGTAATTTATACATATATTTTTGTTTGTTTTTATTGTTAAAAAAGATTAATAAACAAAAATTTGATGTTTTTTGGTCGAAACTACGATTTACTTGGAAGTTGATGGTTTTTCAGCGAAAGCGTTTGGCAACGCTGGTCACTGCAATTAGCCTTCAGCCATTGTGAACGAGCTCGAATTGAATTGTGAACTATAGAAACGCAAGAAGAAGCAGCACGTGCAATTGCAATGAAGTTCGAAGGAAATGTTTATAAATAAATTATAAAAAATAAATACCAAAAATAATGGCAAAAAAAGAAATCAAAACCGAGCAAAAGTCGGTCGCATCGCAGCATAAAATCAAAGCTAAGAAGCGAAAACATGTAGCGAAGGAAAATGACGAAGAAATTGCCAGCAAGAGCTTGATTGTGGAATCACTGGAAGGAACTGCAGTTGAAGGTAGGAAACAAAGTACTTAATTAATTACTTGCATTGTTGTTGTTGTTGTTGCATTAATTCGGTTCGCTTTTCACAGAGACTTTAGGAAAAGGATTAAAGCGAAAAAATAAAGAAAAAGGTGTAATTAAAGAGAAACGTAGCAAGCACACAGCTACTACACAAGATGGGCAAGCCCCCATGGAGGATTATGCTGAAGAGGAGGCACATGAACCCACATTGGAAGAGTTGCGGGAAAGTGAAAAGCCAGAAAATGTAATTGCCGTCGTAACCGTACGTCAAAAGAAAAAACAAAAGCACCAGGAGCGCATCGAATCAATGAAGGATCAAACGATCAGCAAAGAGCGTTTTCGTAACGAAGAGTACCTGCGTAAATGGAAAAATTCACGTGCTGAGTGGAAATTTGAAAAGTTGCGACAGATTTCTATACAGCAAACTGTTTTTGATGAGGAAAAAATTTGCGCAGAGATGTGGCCAATTGCACTAGAGTACTTGTCAGGCTCAAAAGGAGCTGCTAAGGCACAAATAATCAAATTGGCTGAGCAATGCATTGAAGAACTCGACAAGCAATGCGCCGAACAGAGCAGCGATGAAGAACACAAAGTTATCATTGATTCTTCGCGTTATCAGCGTGCACGAGATTTGTTACAGAGCTTCGACTAAGGAACTGGAAAAGGCATTGTACTAGGCACTAGCATGTAAATAGTTTTAAAGATTTATGTTGAAAAAATATATATTGATATATATTTTATTGTAAAAGTAAATCAGGCATGTTCTGCAATTCACTTCCGAGTGATTTTTAATGCCTGATGAAAATTTGAGTTCACAGCGAGTTTTTTTAAATTCACTCGAAGTGAATTGCAGAACCTGCCTTAATATTTTGTTCTGCGAAGCTAACAATTTTAATTATTAATAAAATCTTTTATTTTATTACATTAAAAATTTATAGCTATAAGTCTACATAGGCCAGTATACTATCTACATAATCTGCGCGCTTCTTCAATATCGTCATTTGCTCCTCCTCGAGTTTTAATTTACTCTCATTCTGCAGCAAAAAGTGTTGTATGAACAACCGTACGCTATTTTTAAACTGCCCAAGCTTTGAGTTTTTCGCAACGCGTTCAAATGCCTGATAGATTTCATTATCGCGCTCGTTCAACAATAAACCAACCATCATTTCCTTCATGAAGAGGAAACTTAATTTATCTAGCTGCAGGAAGTTTACTACTTTGAGCACCGTCAGCTGCAGTCCACCATTTAAAATAAGATGCTGTAAGAATTTTGCTAGATTTTTCACCTGTATCTTATTCAACGAGTCAATATCGTTAATGCGATCCCACGTAGCAAACTGGAATGCTAATTGATACTTGCGATTATAATGACAGAATTTTAGTCGCCAAGTGGGCATAGTAAGGATTGGATCGTTTCTCATTCAAACAACAATGGATAATCACATAAGCAATACTGCGTTGATCCTTCAACGCCAAATGCAATATCTTCTCAAAAGCATCGACGTAGTCTTCCGCGCCCATTATAATGCAAAATATATTTCGGCGCTCTTCAGTATTCATTTTCTGCTGCTTTGCTAACTTTCAAGAGTTTTTCTGAAAAACGCTGACCAGCCACTGTACCATCATCCTTTTTTTGTTTCGTAGCAGCATTGATGTCATCAATATTTCCACTCCACGCAGAACCAACCACCCACCACTTGCCCACCTGATCAGCACGAAGCAAATCGTCGATAGTTATATTGAGTGTCGTAACGTATTTGTCATTGCGCAGCATTGCTTCTTAATCGTTTGCGCAGATTTTCCGCCAGTTCAGGATCGAATTGCGGAATTTTATTGATATTGTTATTCTTAACCGCATTAAGTATATCAACCATGAACTTTAGGCGCAAATTCTCCTTTAACTCCAAAGGCGCTTCAGCAATTTTACGCTGAACACTTAACATCATCTCTTTGAAGGCTAGTGGATCATCTTTTCGCAACTTGAACCAACAGATTGAAATATAAGTAGCAGGCATTCGATTGATTTCTCGCACAAATTATCAGACAGTCGGCCGATGATCTCCAATAGCAGGCGATGCTCATATATTTTAAAAATATATATATATGCTAGTATTAAAACCAAATTATTTAAACGCTTATCCTCCACTGGTAGGTAAAGATCTCCTTTATATATGCATCGAATTGTTCTACAAACATTTGCAAGAAATGTGCTCCGAATTTCATTGCCAACTTGCGCATGAGATAAGCCAATAACACCATATGCTCCTGCACCATGCGCTCATTGGCCATAGTACGGCCAATTAAAGCCTCACGCAGCACGCCGCGGCTAGCGTTTCATTTATGTTGTTGCGAGAATTCTTCATATATAATTCCTCAATGCCTGTTGCAATTTTGTGAGATTAGTTTCCGAAAGACGATTAGCAAACCCTTGCAGTTTTTGCGCAACCGCTCCAAAATTTGCGTTTGTTTACTGTCATTTTGTGTGGCTGCAAGTGAAGCACGTTGATGAGGTGGTATGTATATTTTGGGCTGCTGAGCATCTGTAGCAGAGTTTTTCATCGGCAGTATCTTCTGTTATAATGTTGCCTTCTTTATCTCGCTTTCTGCCATAAATATCTTCCTTAACTGCAGAAATTTTAAACAAGCATTTGTTTTTGTACATTTGGTTAGTAATAAGTTATACTACTTACACTGCTCTTCCGTTGATTTTCAATCTGCCGCTCGCGTTCTTCCCCTTCGCTGCCTTCATCACTGTATGCACTTTCAATTTCGCCTTCACTCTGCTCTTCATCAGCATTCCGTGCCTACACCCCAGAGTCCTCATCCTCGCCATCTTCAAGCCCAAACTCCTCTTCATCACTCCAACCACTATCATGCTGCCTTTGGTGCTCCTCTTTTCGTTTTTCTTTTATTCACGTTTACGTTTCTCTTCTTCATCATCCAAACAGAATTCCAACGCATAATCCAAGCCATCGCTAAACATTTTGCGTACCAAACGATTTTTGTCTTTCGTTTTGTTGAGTTTTAGCTTTTTTTCTAATTTCGATATTAATCGATCCTCTTCCTCATTTTCCAGCTTAAGCTGCTTCATGCGTTGCTTCCGTGCAACATTTTCCAAATCTTTTTGCTGCTTCAACACGCGTTTACGCTGCTCTTCCGGATCGGGACGTGTGGGTTGCTGCTGCTTTTTCTTCTTTCCTTTTACTTCGTGTGGTGGCGGTTCACGTTTCGCTACTTTCGCTGGTAAACGCGCGTCCACTTCATCGTCGGAGAAATCTGAGGCGATAGACTCATCGTTATCTGAATCTACTTTTCCCGAGAGTAATTCTTCTATTGGTATATCTTCCGGTGTTACATTTTTGTTAGACTTTTTTGGTTTGGTCTTCTTTGCCTTCCTCGAATGCTGGGCATTGGTCGCGGTTATCTTTGCTTCTGCCACTAAGGTAGCACCTTTTGTTTTATTCGAGAAGAACAATCTCTTGTTTTCTTTCTTGATTACCAGCTTTTGCTTACGCAGTTCCTTTCGTGTAAGTTTTTTATTGGGCTTGGATTTTGATTTCTTCTTTACAATCTTGGCCATTTTGGATGAACTCTTCCAAAACACCTAATTGTCAATTAATCTTTTGAACAGCTGATAGAAGCAACCACGTGCTGCACTGCTTTTATAGAAAGATACACAAAACACAGGGTATTGATAAAAACTAATTGCTAAATGTACTTACATATTTTATGAGTAGATTATCCTTATCCTTTAGGTATCAAGGCTTAATTAAGAAATAATTAGATTTAGACACATCAAGGCGATTCGCCGGTTCTCTTCTTATCGCAAAACGTAAATAAACAAATTTAGCTCTGTTCGTTTTTTATGTTATAGGCATTTCCTTGGCTTTCAATTTGTACGGTTCGCCAGCAGATGGCGCGCGAATTGAGCTGTCAAAAATCCTATAAATTGTCCAACCGCTCCCGGTAGGGATTTATATTAATTTATTTTTGCTTAATTAATTGATAGAATATTTAAAAATGTCTACGCGTTGGTATCCTATTTATCAACGCGGTAACCCACAGTTACGTATATTCCTGCCAAACTTCTGGATGAAATTGATTCGGCCAGCGGAGGAACAGCCAAAGAACGTCGCCACCTTTTCAGTGTCCATGCAGATGACCAAATATGATGTACAAAATTATCTGGAGAAAATTTATAAATTACCAGTTGTGGACGTACGCACACGTATTGAATTGGGAAAAACGAGACGCGATCAAGTACATGGCTATGTGACCAAGGGAGACGACGTTAAGATTGCTTATGTAACTCTAGTGAGTATTTCAATGCGCACACATGTTTTAAGCCGTATCTTATACATTATTTCTTATTCAGCCCAGAAACGAAGAGTTCACATTCCCGGATTTGTTTGAAAAGAAAGAGGAGCAAAAGAAGGCAGAAGAAAAATCTTTGGATGACTCGAAACAAGGTTTCAAGCGCTTCCTCGACCGCAATAAAAAACGTCCCGGAACACCCGGGTGGTACTCTATTTAGTTTAATAAGCATAAATATAGTAGAAATGTGAACCGCACCAAAAAATGCATTCTTTTGTACGAAAAGTGTCTGTTATACATTACCAGTCCGGTGCCGAGGTTCGTCTAAGCGCCTTCATCTTCAAATATCAAAAGGTTTGCGGATAATGTGCCGCCATTACAAACTAAATTTTGTAAAAATTCCGTTAATAAAGCGCATTAATTTAATTTATATTTAACAAGTTTCAACGTAATCGGCAATACTCGAATCTCAGATATTTTTTTTATTCAATTGCAAACACTGTTCTTTGGGGGGGATGGAACCACAAACTTGTACACCAATGTCCTTCAACCGTTGTTCTCAAATTATTTGGCTTCTTCCACGGCTTTATCAATCCACGCGCGAATCTTGTCGGTATCCTGCAAACCGACCATACGATTTATCACTTTGCCTTCCTTCATTACCAGCAAGACTGGTACAGCGCCAACATCATAATCAAGTGCCAAATCACTGTGCTCATCAATGTCTACTTTAGCCAAATTTATTGCACCAGCTTTCTCACCAACGACCGTTTCAATACGTGGAGTCAACATTTTACATGGGTTGCACCATCTATTTCACAAGATGAAATGATAAAATGATTCTAGGTTATATAATAATGAAATTCGTTTATACTTACGTTGCAAAAAAATCCACTATTACTGGCTTGTCACTCTTTTTAACTTTACTTTCGAAATCTTCAGCACTTTGCACCTGAAATATTTCTGGCTTTGCTATGGTGGTGCTAATAGCGCGAGTTGTACTCTGCGTTGACCGCAGCACCAGTGGAACCAGTCGGGGAACAACGTAATTCAGTTTAGTAAGATACATTTTAGATGACCGAAAATTTTGAAATTAAATTCTTTAGCTATACAAAAAAATTTTAAATACTATAAGAGCCGGAAAAACAAATTGCGTTCAATTTTTTAGCAAATCTCAGAAAAAAAAGCGTTATCTGCGCCCAACGATTTCCTTCAGAAAAGTGAACAGCTGTTGTGAACGCCGGCAATGCTGCCAGCCCAAACAATTAAAACATGACAAGTGAGATTTTTTATTGTGGGAGGCAACATATACATGTTTTGCTTGGATCGATAGAGCTTTCGTTTCGTAATACCAAAGAAGGTAAATCCAAAGAACGTACATCTCCAAAAATCAATATTTTCACTTGCGTATTCGCTTGTTTTAAGCAAATTCGAACATTGGATTAGGAAAAGCATCTGTTAGTTCGAGGCTGATACAAAAAAATTAGGGGGGGCGGGGGGGAAACACCGTCAATCTTTCCACCTTGAAAGAGCAAATACCAGAGAATTCAATGACATGCTTTTCTTCCTCCCCCGACTCCAGGCAACCCTCTTCAAAACGGAAAAAATCGAAGGAAAAGCAAAAGTATTTGATATCACCCCCACGCCATCTTGGAGATTCATGTGTACAATAAATGTTATATATACTTGACCCCTTGTCAGGCAACACAGAAAGGAGAATTCTGCTTAGTAAGGGATATAAACCCCAAGCGCGGCCGAAGTCCGCCAACGGCCTGAGGTTTTCTGCGCAAAAACGCTGTAATCAGCGTATCGTTCCGGACATCTGGAAGAAAGGAATGGTGGACCTAGGGACACGAACTTCGATACGATACCATACCATATCGAGACTTTTGTCATTCCATACCGATATTTAATACTCGATAGTTTTAAAACAATATTTTTTGGAATCGAGTATTAGAACCCTCGTATCGAATGTCATAAACTCAAATTACAAGGACAATGTTATTAACAATTCTTCCCAATCTCTACGTGTAATTAAAATAATCAGCATATATTGGCCTTGCACAATATGTTAGTGTTTGGCCGAGATTCTCCTCCGATTTGTCGCTTGCGCCTTTATGTTGTGCCACAAAGGTGGTCTCCACAGTTTTACGTCGACTCTGACGTAATCTGTGTATTTTTATGAGAAACTGTTTTTCATTGCAGAAATATACTGGTAGGTCTACGCAGTTCTATCCACTACACCAGAGCGGTGTACATACGAGACCTACCTTGCAGTAAAATTTAAAGACAGTCTGGCAAAGCGCTATGTAGTTCCGCCCTACAAATTTCAGAACTATCTCTGAGCTAGTGAAAAACGGCTATAGAGCGGGACATTTGAAACTTCGGTAAATACACAAATTTTCACTTCTCGATTCAGATTTCATAAATATGAAAATGAAATTTAACATAGATAAAATTTAACATAGATAAAATAAAAAATAAATAAAAATTAAATAAAACACAATCTGGAAAATTTGATTCGCTCTTAAACTCTTCTGCTATCGATTTCTCTTCTTCCAAATCTAATTTCAAACTATTTTTAAATAGTATGCTAAATTAGTATTAATTTATATATATTTTTTTTTTACCAAATAGTCGGTACGAAATGTTTATTTCTAGATTAAAATAAATAAATAAATAAAAGCATTTATTTGGAATTGATGAAGAACCCGTACCGTCCCTTATCAAGTTAGTTCGGCGCTGGTTCTGAACCAGTTTGATTTGCTGCCGGGTATATTTAGATTCATTTTTGATATCTTGGTAACGGTATTTGAAGTATCGAGTCTTTTTATTCCGATATTAATGGGTACCCGATATTTTTAAAGCGATATTTTAAATGAGTATTATATTGATACGTTCGTTTCAATGGCGTGTCCCTAGGTGGACCCACTCCTCAAACCAGGGAAACCGTCGAACAAGGGAGAGTCTTATCGTNCGGGTATATTTAGATTCATTTTTGATATCTTGGTAACGGTATTTGAAGTATCGAGTCTTTTTATTCCGATATTAATGGGTACCCGATATTTTTAAAGCGATATTTTAAATGAGTATTATATTGATACGTTCGTTTCAATGGCGTGTCCCTAGGTGGACCCACTCCTCAAACCAGGGAAACCGTCGAACAAGGGAGAGTCTTATCGTCCGATATATCTCCTTTCTCCGGTAGGGAAGACACTTGAAGCCTTGCTACTCCTTATGTGCTATGCGAGCCACCTGAGCCCACCGAGGCATCAGCATCCGTGAGCGCACAGTACATCAACAGGCATTTGACATCGTCAGTCACTCCACGCGACTAGAAGACACAGGGACTCCAGCGAATCATATGAGTGGTCAACAAAACCAGCAAACCGAGGAAAATTAAACAGGGGTCCCATAGGGTGGTGTCCTTTCCCCGCTACTGTAATTTTTACATATCAAGGCTCACTCAACCACTAGAGGGAGGCTCGTTTACCTCTTATTCTGACGACTATTCGTTAATGGCGACTTCCTCAGACTAATGCCTAGATTATAATGGAAGTAACGGAACGGAGTGAACTGTCACTTAATTATCTATTGTATGGGTAATGAATTCAAACGAGTATAATGCACTTGAACGCAATGTAAAACGGAAGCATCTAAAATCAATAGCTTCGCCTCGGTTTGTTACGATTCGCACGTGCATTAAACCAAGGTATAATATTTTTTTAAGTTTTGCAATAGGGCTCTATGCAACACAGTTTGCTTCGAACACCTGGCAGCACCAACCTGTCATAAATTTTGGTTTACTTATTACCGTTGGCTATACTGAAAATTGCAGCTGCTCGATTATTTTCACACGTAAAA
>NW_016175373.1:0-10078 GCF_001687245.7 Rhagoletis zephyria
TTTGAAATGGTTAAAGTTAAAGCAACCTATTCGTTTGGCAGTCTCCATAAACAGCTGATAAGGAGACAATTTCATTTTTAATTTGGTTAAAAGTGTGTTTGCATTGTTCAACTTTGCGTTCAACATTTGCGTTCAACTCAGCGCAGGGTTGCACGAAAAAAAAGTTGAATGGCTAAAAATATCAAAATATGAAAAAATATCAAAATATTCGCCATAAAAAGGTGTTTCCATTGTTCAACTTTGCATTCAACTTTTGGTTGAATGGCCTTTCAACTAATCGCTTTCAACAAAGTTGGTCGCCAGCCAACATTTAGCCATTCAACTTTTTTTTCGTGCAACCCTGCGTTGAGTTGAACGCAATTGTTGAACGCAAAGTTGAATAATGCAAACACTGCTTAAGTTCATAGTTGACTATTCGTTTTTATTTAAGATGTGTCCGATGGCAAAATATGGACATACTATGTATAGACTGTGTTCACTTAAATCTCTTTGTTTTTTTTTCGGGAAAATGTTGGTAGATTTTTAACCTTTGTTGGTAAAAATGAAATGTTGGCTTCGTTAGTATAGTGATTTTCTGAGTGTTTAGCAATTTTTTGTTTTTTTTTCGCATTCTTATCACATCTCCTCACTACCATTCTTTTAGGACTTTAGTTGAGGTTTGACTTTCGTCACGCAAAGCGCTAAGACGTTGGGTTAAATGTCACCTTTATGGGCATATCATTTTATATGATTTTTTCACAAATTTTAAAACTAACAAATCCTACTTACTGCAGGCACACACTAAGAAAATGAAACCATATCCATAAATTCATACATCCTCTTTTCCTTTTGCTCTTCGTATAAATATTTTCCAAAAACACAAAAAGCACTGGCAAGTAGTGTCTTTACCACATTAACACCAGCCACTTGTTGTTGAATTATTTTTGTCTGTGTTGTTGGTGGTATTTTTGGGAAAATGTAACAAATTAAATACATATGTAAGTACATATGTACGTATGTATGAATGTAAGTATTTATAGTAACGAACGTTCCACGCACAGCCAGTGTTAATTGTTTTCGTTGCACATTTATGCGGAAGAGTTTTAAAAATTCCATGCAAGTACTCGGAAAGGTCGTAAATGCACATATGTACATACTAGGTATGTTACGAATATTTGCATTCGCATTCGCTTGTGCAAATGTTCAACAAGTTCTGCTGAAAGTCTTATATTTAAGCAACCTAGACGTAATTTTACATGCCTAGAGCAAGAACGAGTGCTCGGATGTGGAATCTGGGGATATGAAACAATCAATTTGCTGATAAGCTAGAGACTTGACATTTCTTGTGGGCAGGTGGCGCAGGCGTCGAGGTATTTGGTGATCCTCTATTTATGATCTGGCTTGGTTCATATTTGGAAAGCTTGTTTTAAAAAGATTTTTTACGATTAACTTATATGAACTGTGACCATTACATTAAAATACTGTTTAGGTGTTATACTGGTTCAATGTTCTAATAAGTTTAAGAAGTGAAACTTCTTAACCAAGTTCGGAGATGTTTGCGTTAAATATTTAACACAATCAGCCGGATTCCAACATTCGCTATCGCTAATTTTGACCGCTAAAAATCTCCAAAAGAATAGCAGGCGCGTCTATCAACATGCATAATCTTGTTATATGCCACTCATACAGCCTTAGATTTGCCTGATTACATATTGTTTGTATTACTTTTCGACGTTGCATACTTTTTGGCGCTACTACTTTTCATTTAGAGAACTTTGGCGAGTAAAATGTAGCGAAGCGATTGTCAGAATCGCTATGCGGAATTCCACTGCAGGTCAACAGATGTGTATGGTTAGTTCGACTTTCAAAAATCAGGTATCAATTAAAAGGATTAAGTTTTATGAAAAAGTATTCCTCTGTTTTGATATTTAAGTAGGGAGAGGAGAATCATGGAGGATCCTTATATACCAACTACTAACATTTTAGTCAAGTTCCGGTTGGATTGCAGGTTTCTTTTTGACGTCGTCTAATATATATGTATCACAAAGTCAAACGAAAGAGATTAAAGAAGGTTCTAGGGTATTATATATATGTGATATCATGGTACAGATGGTACTACAGGCAACTTGTGGAACTCTTGACTGGAAACATTATGTGGCGCAAACTCCTGACGATGATCGGCATGCATGACAACCCCATTTGGATGAGACGGCGAAACACTTTTTATGTACATATGTGCCCCATCTTTGCAAGGATTAGGTATGAACACGAGTTGTTTGGAGGCGATGTGAGGAGAGAAAAACAACTGAGCTCTCTGACACCCAACAATCTGCTTCATGAAACATGAAACTAGTACTAACAATGGGCCCCATGTAGCCTCCAGTCCAGCTCATATCATAATTCAGCTCCCTTTGCCCCATACTTAAGTATACATTTACCTACTTATATTAAGTATTTCTACATACATTTACTCTGCATAATCAAATGCCCATTTCAAAGAAAAAAAAATGTTTTCAAAACTTCTCTGAAGTGCAACTCTCACACTAGCATACTATTTATACTCATTCACTCAAAACAGTTTACTTCAGAAACAATTTCATTTCAGCTACTCCAACTCAATTCAAACACATCATTTCAGAATTTCCTAAGTTATATATACACCATTTCCTATACTAATCCATTGGATGGTCATCACTCCTAAAAGCGTGTCGAATATANGCCAGTGTGGACTAACAGACCGGCACTTACATTTGCATGCGCAACGCTTTAAATATACCCAAAAGGAAATTGTTAATACAATTTTCGATTGATATTATTGATTTGCTTAAAGAATAGAAACTACCAGGATTTAAAAGCAGACTGGGGTCTAACAATGTATAAACATCTTAAATATAACAGTAGTGCTCAATCAGACACGTTTCATACTGAATATAAAAAAAAAATTATCTGGAAAACTATGGAACCCTTAAAGATAGAGGCTGCCCAATTTATGCGACACTGGAGACAATTTCAAACCCTTTTATTAGATAAAACACAAATTTTTTGATTTCCTAAAATCAAGACTATGCTAATTAGATTTCATAATTCTTAAACAATTGGCTTTAGAAGACTTCTAAAAGTCATATCGGGCCTATTTTTGTATGCATTGCATATAGGAAGCAAAAATTACAATTCTCGAGTGTTCTTTTCAGAGTAGGAAGCAGAGGTGCTGTTCTTGTAAATCTCATACAGTCTTATACCGTTTGCTCCCCCCCCTCCCCCCCATGCAGGCGTTTTTAAAGTATTGCCTCCAAGGGCGGTTCGAGCACTAAAGAAAAACCGATGCAGTGAGTAAAGCCGCAGTTACTTGGCCCACCGCAGTAGCTCCACTCCTGTTGGGTCAGCTAATTACCATCGACCTTCTACAAGCTGCAAATTGCCTAAAGTAACGTGATCAAGTGAAAAACTCGTGGCAAGCATATTTTTTGACGTTGCAAACGGAGCACAGTACTGAGGTGTTGTATCCAAATCATTTTAAGTAGCTCCGGTAGGCATCGTGGCTTGTCAAAACCTGCGTCAAACGAAAATTAGCTTCAATGTTTTAGTTTAGGCGATTTTTTTATTGTAAATAAGGGAGTGCGTCCATCTTTTCTCTAGGAGCTATAGTTCTATTTACCTCTCATTTTAACGAGTTTTCCTTCTAACTTAGCCCTGCCTAGATCGACTTGTCCTTCAAACTAGTTATTTCGACAGGCCCAACTTACGAGAGACCCAGCAATTCCGCAACTCCAACAGGGTTTGTCCATACCGACAAGGTCGGTAGCTGGGCGGGGTTTTGGTGGCAAGTGGTGACTCTCCGCATGCCGTTCACTCGTTGAACAATCTGCGTTTACTCTGCTCAGGTATGAAGTTGGGCTATTGTGATGCGACAAAGCTCTGTCCCGTCCATGTCGGGTGCTTGTTTACCCGTTTACGGTCTATCGATATGCTGTCGGGTCCAGAGGTGGTTTTATGAACCTCTGGACTACGTCTTTTAGTTCGTGTAGATGCCTTCTGACATTTCTTGGGGAGGAAGCATTGTGGCGACATCTGAAGGCATACTGTGGCTATGTAATGGGTCCTACTGAGTGACCACATGGGCGCTGCATAGTTTATAACCGGTCGACCATTTGCCTTGTATGTTGCCAACAACTGTTCTTTGCCTTTGCTGCTGGCTATCGACTTGTGGACCTTGTTGCGGCTCTGTAGTCTATTGACAATTACAGTTGCATGCGCTGAGAAGGAGAGCAGACTGTTGAAGGTAACTTCCAGGATTTTTGGGTTATTCACCGCCGAAATTGTTTCGCCATTGACGTGAGTGCCCAGCTGCAGTCTGACCTACTACGTTCAGGTGGTAAAAATGGTTGCCGAGGATTTCGTAGGGGAGAGAGTTAGGCTCCTCGCAGTGAAGAAGCGAGAAAGTTCGGAGAGGTAACCATTTACTTTCGAGCATAAGTCATCAATTCCATTCCAGCCATTATCGAGCACTCGACGGCGTAAGAGACCATTGAGACTCATTCAAGTGGTTGAGGGAGCTTTGAAATGTAATAATTAAACGCGGAGGGAAAAGGACCCCATCCTTTTTAATTTTTCTCGGTTTGCGGGTTTGTCCCTGAAAATGACTCACGAATGTCGAACAATCAGATAATTCGCTGGTCACCGTTTGAGTCCCAGTGAGAGAGGGAAAGACTCAATGTCTTCATAAACAGATTTCAAACTGAAGCATATTCATGTAGGCCATAAGAAATCTATTTCCAGTCAGGCACTGGCATATTTTCCAAATACCCCGCATGCACAATCACAATTGCGGAGCGAGCATAAAAACATCAAGAGCCACACAAATTCAATTTCTAAAGTTTATTTTTCATCTTATTTGCTTTACATTTCAGGCTATTTTGTAAGTATTTGAGAGTGAAAACTTTGCTGACTTTGAAACTGAAACGAAGTCATCAGCCAGAGTCCAGCGGCGTGGCAAAATGGGAATGCCGGAAGTTGAGTGCGCTTGAGTAAAGCGAAGTGAAGTGCGCATGGAAGGAGCTAAAGTTGCCGAATTTACACACTGCTCCGCTGGTTGGACACTTCTATTTTTGCTTGCGCGACAGGGCAGTGTAAGTAAGACGTCGGAGCTGAATGAAAATGTCGGATTTGGTTTTGCTTATCCATTACGAATAGTTTTGGCGCGAAACAGTACATTGATCGAGACTAATCGGTGGGGGCGTAGTATGTTGGTAAAACTTTTATACACTTTAAAAGAAGTTTTGAATCGAAATTCATAGATGCACACACACATACTCGCACGAGTGGGCGGCTGTGATTGTGAATAGGCGGAAAACCCCAACACAGCGCTATGTAACGAACGGAATCCAGCTGTTGAGGGCGGAAGAGCTTGAATGACAGCAGAGCTGGCTGGGGTTGGTGCGAAGTGGATTTCTAAGTCGATTTGACTCACAGCGAAGTTGAATGTGAAAGTGCTTATCCGTGACATAAACTTTTATCCCCAAACCTCTTCTACTTACTTTGCATTTCCGGTGAACGGGTAGCCAGTACCGAGCGTTGAGCATTGAATGAGCCAGTGAATGAGTGCTTAAAGATGCCGCGTTGACACGCTTGAGCGGCTGACGGATGTACTTATGTATATATGTATATGCCGAGATAGAGGCGCGCGTGGGTGGCTTGTGAAGCACGTACTTATATATGTATGTATGATGCGCGGCAGCGACCATCAAAGCTTTTATCGCATTACGCGCGTGAGGTCAAAATATGGTAAAGAAAAAAATAAAAAATATTTATACATATTGAATAAAAGGCGCAAATGAGTAGGTGTCTCAACGCTCGCAAAGCTAGCTCTGTGTAAATACGCAGAGAAAAAGGTTGCACAAAATGAGGCGAACTACGAACTATATATTATGGCTCATAAAAATGTGTGACCACCACACTGAACGAAGGGATAAGGCGAATAGCGAACGGTTAGCGGCAAGCAGCGCAGTGCGACGAGCGTAGCATAATATGATGCAAAACTGAAAATGAAAGCACGAAGAAAATGGGACGTGAACTCGCAAGCGATGCAAATTGAAATGAAATTGACTTTGCCGTTGAAGCGATAAAAGTAAATTAACATAAATTTAATTTTTTTTTTAGTCATTTTCTTATCCACTTTTTTCCCTCTCATTGCGTTCATTATTTTCCGCGCACAAGCTATTTACTTCCTTCGCACAATCCGAGCTGCAAAAGGGAAAAGTTCTTTCGTTCATTTGTCGTAGGCGTTAGGTAGTTGCAGAAAATTTTCTAGATTAACGTAATTTAAGCATCACTTCGTGGTCGACGAATGGAAAGCTGGTAAGGATGACAGCGTATATAAATGAGCATTTTTCAGGTCAGGGCTTTAGGAAAATCAATTACATTTATCAGGCCACCTTGATATTTAGTGGGGGTAGGTGTGCAAATGTGTAATGTGCCATTGAAGCTTTGCGCGGCATAAAAAGTGCTTTAACGAATTTCCAGATTTACATAGTTAGTGATATAATTAAATGAAAATAATAATACAATAGAAACTGGAACTTTGTTCGAGTTGAATTGCAGCGAATGCAAAAGCACCAGTTCAATGTATGGAGCTGAAGAGGAAAGCCCGCTTATGAGTTGATATCCCTGCAATGTAAAGAGAAAGACCGAAATATGTGCGCGTGAAGAGCTTAAGACCAAGGCTGGAAAATAAATGCCCGAAGATTTTATCAAAATTTGTGGGCGACTTGCGGTAAACCTGGTGGCCTAGTGGCCGATGTGTATAGAGTTCCAAAATAATTTAGGAAATGCTACTACCCCTTACTTAAGTATACACGGAAACCAGCGAAAGGCATGAACATGATGAGGTTCCAGTCAAAGTCGACGGAATCGGTGTCCCATCGCCTGACTGCCCTGAGGTATGAATGGCAGTTCCGCGGTAGAAAAACAAGAAATCTTCCGGAGCTGACAGCCTTCCGGCTACGCTATTCGACTACGGGGGCGAAGAACGCATACCCGACGACTGGAATTAACTTGTGCTCTGCCTAATCCACAAGAAAGGCGAAACCGCTTTATGCGTCAACTACCACAGGATCAGTCTTCTAAGCACAAGCTGTAAGGCCATATCGAGCTTATCACTTTAGACTTGGCAAATCTACCATATACCAGTTATAAGATATGTACTTTATGAGTAAACATCTGTGCACGGCTCAGCAAAGCTATTGGCGACTCAGTTACAAACCTTAATAGGATAGGTTATAAGTAAGCTATAATTTTCAATTCAATTTATTCATTTTGTCGAGACCAGCACATGACTTTTTCATAACCACTTCGGGAATAGTTCAGAACATTTCAGGATAATTTCGAAACTGGATTCGAACTACTGTAAAATTATACCGAACTAGACCTACAATTGCTATGAAGAAGTCCTGAAGTGGTTTTGAAAAAGTCGTGTGAACTATTCCCGAAATTACCTCGAACAAAACTCCCGAATGGTCCTGATCAGGATTTCGAGCATGTCTTGCCACTGCTCCGACGTGATCCTGAAATAGCCCTGAATTAGTGGAAATATGTATGTTAATTTGTACACACAAAAAGCAGCTACAAATTTTCTGCTGGGTTAACGCAAATTTTAGGCATACCGAGAGCTAAGATGTTTACACAAATATATTACTCAGCATCTGTTTGTCATTTTCAAAGGCAAAGAGTTGCCTGTGTGTGAATTTGGGGTAGCCCCGCAAAATTAAGACGGCTGTGTGAAAAGCATTGAGCAATTCCTCCTCCAGGTCTGTCAGAACTGAAAACCCCTCTCAGAGCCTTCGATTCTATGTAAATATCTGGAGAAGATAACAAGAGCTGCAAGACATCGATCAAGTACAATTTTTTGTAAGAGCGTACAAATTGCGACATATGCCGATGATATCGTTAGTTAGCTGCATGTCGAAGCGAAACGAGTGGGAGTATAAGTAAACATGGAAAAAACTAAGTATCTCTTGTAATAAAGCAGACCACCAACACAGAGGACTTCGTTTATTTAGCAACCAACACACAATAGCAACACATTATCGTTGAAATCCTACGCGAAATCACTCTTGCGCCAACAAATGCTTCTTTGGACTTAGTAGGCTATTCAGAAGTAAGTCCAAAAGTCGTTCATCATGCACATACTTACATACTATATGGCGCAAAGGAATGGATAGTTCCGCTTGCGATGAAGCGGGTCTTAGAGTGTTCAAAAGAAGAGAAGTGCGGAAAATTTATGGTCCCTTGTGAGTTTGCGACGGCGATGGAAACGGGTCATGTCGTTCTAATGGACACAAGCTCTCCAGCCCAGAGTGTTGAGGATCTAAGTTCAACAAGTTAGACGTTCAGATGCGAATGTCTGGAGAAGACAAGCTTTTAAAGTGCTGATAAGAGTTTTTAAGGCCCGTTTGGCTTAGTATTTACCAACATGCAAAACAAATATCGAAGTTAGGCTGGAGGCAGGGGAGTGCTCAATGGCATAGGAGGCCTCTAACGAAACTACTCTAGGCTCTAAGATCTAGGTGGTCAGTCCATGTTTTCTTTAAAATTGGTGTTTTGCACTATAGCAGAGATTTGGATAAATGCCCTCAAGGTGGTGCATTGTCACCTTTATTTATACTTCGATCACATCCAAGCTGACGGGAATAAGATCTGTGTGTTATCGTTTTTACTTTTTATTTTAAATATAATACTATATATATTTGAAGTGTACTATATTTTTTCAGATTTTTTTTTTTAAGTACAATCAATTTCTTAGAAAATTTTGACAACCCTAGTTGGAAATAATACTTAACCTGTACCGATTTCGCTGAAACTTGACACGTGATCTACTTTTACTTAGTAAGTAATAGAGAATCATGAAATTTTGTGAAGATGGAATTATTGCCATGCCATTTACCGCACCTGCACCGATTCCAGTATTTTTTTTGGAGCGGCGTGAGTAAATGATGTGAAATTTTGTATCTATGGCTTTTATTTTTCTGTCTCTAAGACCAATCGGTCTTGTTTATCAACTGTCAACATGGCTTTTTTCCACCTGCCAGCGTTTTGACTGGAGAGCCTTGGTAAAATCCATCTTCCTCGCTCATAGATCCCTGTGAAGACAAGAATTGCAGGGGAGATTTTACCTTAATGCTATCTCAGCTCTCTTTCTAGCACAATCGTCCGCTCTCTTATCTCCCGAAATACCAGCGTGTCCCGCGAACCAGTAAAGATTAGTTATGTGTTGCGCAGAACGCAACCTGGAAAGGACGGTATGAAACACGATGCTTGAAGGAAGCCTACTAAGTTGAGTTCTCTGCAGCTTTTACCTAATCTTCAGTTAGTTTCTTAGCTGAAGTATACGCCAATATGTGAGCTGATATACATTCTGTATTTTAAGAGATGTTTGCTTTTCTTCATATTTTATAAACTTGGACAGCGGAATAAGATATGGAGAGTGGTTGGAAGATAGATCAAATAGAGATTCTGTATTAAGTTGATATTGCGTAATGCCCTTCGGAAAACAAAAGTCTATGAGATCAGGTATTTTTTAAGGATCAAACCGCCAGGAGATTGGCTGAGCTATGGACAAAATATCAATTTCTCTATTCTCTATTACTTAATATAAATTTATACTAGACTAAAATATCTCCGAGGAATTTAAAATTGATATCGAATATGTACCTCTTTCATAATACAAAATTTCCTTAAAATATGTTTGAATTATTCAAGTTTTAAATGAAGAATGCATTAAAAATATGTCGATGCAATATTGCAATTTTTTGTTTTTTAATTCGTGGTCACCAGCTTCTTAAAGAGTCACAGATTTGTTATAATTTCGTAATTTACACTTCAGCTATTTTGAAAAATATGTATGTAGCTACAAAAATGCGAAATCACATTCAGTTAACAGAAAAAATACTTAGCAATTTTTCTCCCCTACAGCACATTGATGAAGACCGATACCAACTCAATTGGCCACTCACCTACTAAATAACTAACTTACTCTCACGCCCACTTGACGTTGCGCACTCAAGTTTCATTTTCTTTACAGTGCGGCTTCTTCGTTTTTCATATC
>NW_016175374.1:0-10078 GCF_001687245.7 Rhagoletis zephyria
GAAGGTAAAAATTAAAATAAATGCTTTAGTGACCATTAAAATAAACTTACGTTCTAAATAACGTGAACAAAACAAAATAGTATCTACATAAACGAGTATCAACTCGAGTATACTCGTTCTGGTTGATGCTTATAAAAAAGGAATTGCAATTAAATTTTAATGACAGAGACACACTGCCACACTTAAGTAGATTTGCACAGACACACACACACACACACACACATATATATATATACACGTTTTTATGCAGACTTACAGCCACAATGTCCTTATTTCTCTATACTGGCAGTCAACTAGTCAGTTTCAACAATAAAAATGCTATTCACTGGTATTTTCAACTAACTGACTTGCTGCCACACTGACAGCATTTGCATTTATTTGGATTTGTGTGGGAAGTGTGTTTTTTTTGTTTTGTTTTGCACAAAAACTGTTGCAAAATGTGTGCATTCAAATATATTTAAATAGATACATATGTAAAGATACACACAAATATACATACATACATACATATGTACTATGCGAGTACTTAGAAAGGACACAGAATTATGTAAATAAAATACATTGAAACAAAAGTTAACAGCTGAGTGTACATAGATACACACTAGGGCGGGTCGATTAGTATGGGTCCAAAAAAATTAACAAAGGCACATCGCGGTTATGATTATTTGGGTCATTTCAAGCATTTTTGCCCAAGAAACCATAGGTCTAAAATGAATTTCGAGCCAGCGATTTTTGCTATCTAGGTTTTTTTTTTTTTTTGAAAAAGTGGTCTCACCTGTTGAAACAGCTGTATTGAAAACTAGCCAAAATGTGTATCTGGCGGTTTTTTGGGTCGAGAAATCAATTTCTGGCATTAATTTTTTCTTTTGCGGGCCGCAACAGGGCGCTTCCGTACTTTTTTTTTTTTGATTTGAACGCCTTTTTTCCGAAAATCGACAACATTGTTGCGAAAATCCACGAAATTCGACTAAAAACTGTTGTTTGTAACAGGCAAAACGAATCGAGGTAGATATAGACAAATGTATACATAAATGATCAGAATGAAAGGAGAAATCGATTAAGCGTTGACTATCCATCCTTCCGATAACTCGAGTAAAAATTGAGATATCTTAACGAAACAGTCGAGCCGAGCAGTCGCGACAAATGACAATGAGCAAATATAATATTTATTTGAATGTTGGGACCAACATAAATGTTTACGAAAAGTACCAAAATCTCATGAAAGCTCCCAACCAAATCCCGAAAAATTTAAAAAGAATAATTAAAAATTCCCAAATCCTACCAAAATTTTCTAAAGGCCATGACAAATGAAATCCGAAGAAAAAAGTAAAATAACGAAAAGTTTTGCGAAATATAAAATTTGATAATCCGAAATATGCAGAAACCAGTACTTAATGCTCCCCGAAAGATTAAAAAAACAAATAGAAAATAATCCCGAAAAGCTTCCAAGAAATACCGAAAAATTCCGCGTTGCTCGAAAAATTACGAAAGGTCTCGCCCAAAGCCCAAACAAAGCGAAAAGTCTAAAAAAACTCTCAACGTCGCCTAAAGAAGAAAGTCTCGAAATACGCCGAAAAAGTTTTGATAAATCCCAATTAGGTCAACCGATCGTAAAAATGTATTGACTAAATGCCGAAAGATAACCAAAAAGAAAAGATAAAAAAAGTCCAAAGAAAATCTTTACGTCCCTGAAAAGGATAATCCCGAAAAGTTCCGAAAAAAATCTTGAAAAACTCCTAAAAAGGCTCCGAAAAATCTGACAAAAATTAAAAAAACCATGAGGTAAGGTAAGGTTCCTAGACAATATCGAAGTCTGAAAGAACTTCCAACATATTCCTTAAAATAAAAATATCACTAAAACGATTAAAAGCTCTTGAAAAATGCCGAATAAATAAATTGAAAAATTTTCCGAAATAATATAACATAATAATAATATAATAGATTGGCGCTTACACATATGTTAGTGTTTGGCCGAGCTTCTCCTCCGATTTGTGGCGTGCGCCTTGATGTTGTCACACAAAGCGGACGGACCCACAGTTTTACGCCGATTCCGAAAGGCGATTGTATTTTTATGAGAAGATGTTTTTCATGCCAGAAATACACTCGGAGGTTTGCCATTGCCTGCCGAGGGATGACCGCTGTTAAGAAAAAACCGTTTTTCTATATATTTTGCGATGTTGCTTTGACCAGGGCTTGAACCCAGGTGCTGAGGAGTGAAAGCGCGCACTGCTTACCACTACACCACAGTGGCCGACTTTTCCGAAAAGTCCCCAAAAAATCGTGAACAGACCTGGCAAAAATTTTGAAAGAATAGCGAAAACCCATAATGTCTTTGAACAAAACAAAAGGATTCCGAAAAATAAAACACAAAAAAATTCTGCAAAAGTCACTCGAAGGTGCTGAAAAATGTCGAAAACTAAAACATAAATCATACCGAAAATATCCTGAATGAACAATGAAAATAACCGATGAGGTGGCACTTGGATTTTTCGAGAGAAAGATTCTGCGACTGATTTACGAGCCTATGCGCGTTGGCGATGGCAAGTACCACAGACGATGGAACGATGAGCTGTATGAGCTTTATAGGGATATGGACATAGTGCGGCGAATTAAAATACAGCGGCACCGCTAGCTGGGCCTGCCTCTCGAATGGACAGAAACGCCCATCATGACAATTATATTATATAAAAAATCGAGAGGAATATACACTGCGGGTCAAAAGTGGATGAATGGTGTTTCGTTTTCAATATTTACAGTGGTTTTCAAGCTATTTTTTTTATACAATATGGTTTAGAATTTAAAAAAGTCCACAAATTTTTATCTAAATTTCGAGTTTTTTAACCAGAATTTTTATAAATTTTTTTGGTACGCAGTTATTAGGTTTATGAAATCTTAGTAAAATAAGATTAGATTTTGAGCGGCTCAAAAATCGCATTGATTTTTTATATGTTTTTTTTTTGCTGACGGCTTTTGCATTTTTTTTTCATATACATAAAAAGCGAAATTTAGGAAAACTGGCGTTGATTTTTTTTTTGAATTCGTCCACAAGAAATTCATGCTTATATGAAAAAAGCGCAAAACGCCGTCAGCAAAAAAAATAAATTATTACAAATTAATTAGATTTTTTAGCGGCTCAAAACTTGCAGTTATGTTACAAGCAGAAGCCATAGTAGAGCAGAAAGCACACCTTGCCACAGGGTGCCTCTAACTGCTAATAATTACCGTAATATAGACAGGACCTATCTAACATGTATAAAAGCTAAAGTTCTTCAGTTGCGATTTTCTTTATTACACTGGTCTAAAGTTACCATAGAAACTAATTTTTTTACATATAGAAATTGATTTGAGTAATGCTTAACGTACAAAAAACATTGGGCTTATTGGCTCTTAACGGGGCTTCTTAAAAGGAACTCGTATGATAAAGTACGGAGTGAGGCAGAAATTTCTGGAAGCAGAAATTTAGTCTTGAATGTCCTTTTAATGCCACAGGTGGTGTACTAACCGTTGCCTTTGCTGATGAGATACCCCGTAGTCGAGTTCCCTGGGGCTTAGAGTCAATATTGAGCATGGGCATACAAATTTTACAGTATTGGCAAATGACTACAACATTGATGTAGGGTCAGGAACTGAAGTCTGAGGGGGCTGGAAGAGGGCAAAATATATGTGCCATCAATTGCAGAAGATATAGCTTAATATTTGCTTTCATTGGCCACCTCTACAGCTTCCTAAAGCATGCTTCTTAACATTTCTTCCTTCTAAAGGTTTTTAGGGATGGAATATTTAGAGTGTGAGATGGAATATTTAGGGTATATAACGACTTCCCCCGGTCAACTCTGTTCATGAATCATGTAGCCACTTGAGCTAAGTTGGCCGGGAGTGTCCTTTGGTTAGCATTCTACATAACCTGGCTAAATAAAGAATGAATTAGTCCCAATTTCGAACTAACTTGTCTTATTTCCAACTTTAATTTCAATTAATTTTTAAATCTAATGCATTTCTAACACATATATTCCAGCTACAGTTTTATTTCCGTTTAATCGCAATTTTCCCTTTTTAGATGGCAACAGTTGTGATGACTTCCAACAATTGCAAAAATTTATATGTATATGTGTGTACAAATATTACGACTTTACACGCAAACATATGTACGTATGTATATAAATTTTTACGAATGTGTGGGCACATTTGTAACTGTTGGTTGCTCATTTCCGCTACTTTGAATGTATTTTGAATGCCTTAAGCTTTATTACGATTTTCACTCATTCACTCGCACACCAATCCACTGCATAGTTATCTGGTTTATTGTGCACATTAGGTACATATGTAGGTATGTATTTATCTTTATATACCCTGCAGGGAAACCACGTACTAGTATACCGAATTTCTAGTTCTGTACTAGATGTACTATCGCCGAACAGCGAACCAGTCACAGAGTAACTGGATACCCATCAGCTCAAAAGCACCGCAATGTGGCACTTTTAAAAAACTATTTTATTTTACTCTTTCAAACTACATATCGCTTAGCTAAGAGTGAGAATGCTACATAAGTCCACTTTTTCTAAAAAATTATACTTACGTATTTTGATGCAAGAAGCAAGAAAAATTAAAAATTTATAGTTTTCTTAAAGATCGAACTATCTACACTGGCGGTCGAAAGTGGATGAACGGTGTTTTTTTATTTTTAATTTACAATGTTTTTTAAGGAAATTTTTTTTTGTTATTTTTTTATAAAATAATGGTTGATGTTTTCCTGAAACCGTATACATCCAAACTTTTTACAGGATTTAGAAAAATTCCACAAATCTTTATCTAAATTCTGAGCTTTTTAATTAGAATTTTGTTATAAAATTTTTGGGTATGCAGTTATTAGGCTTATACAATTTTAGTAAAATAAGTGTAAGTTTTGCGCGGCTAAAGAATCACACTGATTGCACTTATTTTACTTAAACTTAATACGCCTTGTAACTGCATAGCCAAAAATTGTATACAAATTCTGATTCTGGTTTTTGTTAATGCATGAACCATATTTTATAAAAAAAAAAAACAACAACAAAAATTTAGCTTCAAAAACCTTATAAATATTAAAATACAAAACACCATTAAACCACTTTTGACCGCCAGCGTACACATTTTATTTCTAACCATTTCTGCTCAGTGACACGCAAATTTGCTAAGTCTAAAATAGTCACAGCAAATGTGATCCGTCCGAAAGAATAAAAAACATTTCAATAGAAATCTAAATTTTAGGTGGCGAACTTAGAACTTGTTCCGAACTATCGAAAAGGGATGCCGCGGCGGGCAGTTAACACTTCATAGGACATCGCAATGTCAAATTCGTCAGTTGCTAGCATGTAAAAGATAATAAACATGCGCTAGCTATGGCTTTGATTTCCCTAGTACCGGACCAGTTCGACACTAGTGCGTTTTCCAACAGGGTATATGAACGCATGCATGTACATGAATCAGTATGCATACGGCAGTTATATGCATGTTTGTTTACTTGTTTTGTACAATAGATTTTGCTGTCATTTGTTTCACTTTCGCATATATATATATATATATATATATGTATATTTGTATATATATATGTATATTTGTATATGTATATTTGTACATATGTATGTATGTATGCAAGTATTTGAAGCACCTCGCTTACATGAAATTACGGCAATTTTTTTGTTTTCGGTTTTTAACAACTATTTCACTTTTAGCTCTACTTTTGTTTAAGTTTTATTTTGTTTTTTTTGCTCTTTTTGATTTTATGCGCTTTCGTTTTTTATATGTATTTGTCTTCTTGTGTTTTCCCCTTTTTTTAAATGTACATAAATTGCTCTTGTGGAACATTTCACTGCTGGCAGGTGTAATAGAATATGCAGTCAAGTTGGGATCGCTCAGCGAAAAAACAAAGCAAAGCAACAGCATCGACGGTCTTCTGCCAAGAGTGTGGAATCGCAGAATGATGGGCGTGTAGCGCGTAGAGTGTGCAAGCAATAGCGCTTGCGGCGAAAAGTGTGCGCTGAAAGTGAAAATTAGTGGGTAGAGTGAGTCGATTTTAATGTGCGGTTTTGGTTGCGCGAGCGCGATGGTTGGGAGGGTTTACTGAATGAGTGCAGGTAAACTTAAGGACTTTCATTTTTTTCTTCGCGTTGCTTTCATTTTAAATACTTTAAATATGTATGTATGTATGTATGCAGGTATTCATGGTTTACATTAGTAACTTGGGTTATTCTGCCTTAGAGGGAATATGTATTAAAAATTTAAATCACTCATACGCCACGGTGCTTTTTTTCATAATAAATATATCAATGAATATGCGTATATCTTTGTCGAAACTACAATTTTTCAAACAATTAATTAAAAAGAATGGGGTACTTTAAGGTTTTCGAAATTTAAATGATTCGACTTTCGAGTTTTTCGAAACTTTTCGAAGTTTTCGAGAATCAAACATTTCGAAATCCAAAGCTTATTTTATTATTATTTTTTCTAGTTCGAATTTCTACTTTTAGAAGTTCAAANAAATCACTCATACGCCACGGTGCTCTTTTTGCCATATTAAATATATCAATGAATATGCGTATATCTTTGTCGAAACTACAATTTTTCAAACAATTAATTAAAAAGAATGGGGTACTTTAAGGTTTTCGAAATTTAAATGATTCGATTTTCGAGTTTTTCGAAACTTGAAGTTGAAACATTTCGAAATCCCAAGCTTTTTTTCATTATTTTTTCTAGTTCGAATTTCTACTTTTAGAAGTTCAAAATATTTAGGAATTTGCGAATATATACAATTTTAAGCCTTTGGAGTTTTAATATTTGGAACTCCAAAGTTTCATGTTTCGAAATTTTAAGCTTTTGAGGTTGGAATACTTCGAATTTCGAAGTTTGAAATTTTCGAAAATCAAAAATGCTCTTAATTTTCGAAATCAATTACGTACTTTTTGAACGTTGTGGTTTTCGAAGTTCCTAAATTAAAATTTTTTCAAAAATTACAGTTTTTAAAATTTTAATTTTTCCAAATTTTGGACTTTTCTAAATTTTTTTCTTCGTCTCGTTGATAATTTTTTTTTTTTTAATTTCGAACATTATATAAAATTAGTTTTGTGAAGTTTGTTAAAATTTCTTTTATTGTCTGAATATAATTTTATGATTATTGAAAATTATGCAGCTCTAAATTTTTAAATTAAAAATTTATTTAATCCATTTTTTTTTTATTAAACCCACAATAAAAACTTTTCAAAGTTGAAAATATTTATAAATACATAAATTTGTTTAATCCATCTTTTTTATTAAACCCACAATAAAAACTTTTCAAAGTTGAAAATATTTATANTTGTTAAAATTTCTTTTATTGTCTGAATATAATTTTATGATTATTGAAAATTATGCAGCTCTAAATTTTTAAATTAAAAATTTATTTAATCCATTTTTTTTTTATTAAACCCACAATAAAAACTTTTCAAAGTTGAAAATATTTATAAATACATAAATTTGTTTAATCCATCTTTTTTATTAAACCCACAATAAAAACTTTTCAAAGTTGAAAATATTTATAAATACATAAATTTGTTTAATCCATCTTTTTTATTAAACCCACAATAAAAACTTTTCAAAGTTGAAAATATTTATAAATCATATATTTTTTTTGTAACTGTAAAATCTCGGCATTTGAATTTTGCAAAATTTTAATTTTTCGAATATCGAAAATTGCCGGCGGCTAGGCTGGCTTTTTGAAATTACAAATCTTTACATACACATATTTAATTTTTATTGTCGTTTACAACATGAATTCTTCAAAGTTTGAATTCGCTTAAAATTTTTTTTATCTTAAATTTTGCAAATTTGATTTTCGTCTAGGAACTATGAAATTTTTATAGCAGCTTTTTCTATAATACAAATTTTCGTATTTCTTACTTTTTGAAAGTTTTGATTCGTAAAATAATTTTGTAAGATTTTCTATTTCGAACTTTGAACTTTTCGATGCTCGCAATAATTAGTAGGTTTAAAGTTTTCAATTAAATATGTTGAAATTTGAAATAAAAAAAAAAAAACATTTGAAATTTTCGGTCACAAAAATTTCAAAAATTTTGAAGTATTTATATGATCTTTGATGTTCGAAATATCTAATAAACTAACATTTTTTGACTAAAATTTTTTATTTTAGGGATGCCAAAATTAAGGTAATCAAAAAAATTGCGCTAAGTTTCATTTCTTGAGCAACTGTTTTCTTCCTTCTGTCAATTCTTCGGCAATAGATTTGCCGCGCAACACAATAGTAAGGGATGACAAAAAACGCAACACGAGGTGGGTAATAAACAAAGAGTTTACAAGAAAAGAAATAATACAACAGAAAACAATTTGGAAATAGAACGCAAAAAATGAGCAATCGAAAGTGAAACAATGCCCGTCAGTGAAAAAAAAAACTTATTTAAGGCATAAACTTGAATGAAATCCCAAAATGACAATTGCCATTCATAGCAACACGCACACGTGCAAGGCACACAAATGGCCTTTAGGAAATAGAAAAAGCTTGTCACCCAGAAACTATACAATTTCTATTTTTACATACCGAGCATGCGAAATATAAAGAACTAATTTCACCTGTTTAAGACATTCGACCATGCGACACTTTGCGAAGATAAATAGGGGTTACCACTTTCAGTTCCGAATTTAAGCGGAACTTAAGTGACTGAAGAATTGAAATCGAAATAAACGCTGATCTTCTGTTCGAGGAGGAGCGAGTTTTTAGGACGCATATTAGCAACAGCAAAGACAACAGGGGGTCGTCGAATTCTAACAGCATCGAGGAAGCAGAACTACCCAGGGAAACCTGCTGCTCATTTTGGTTGGTGTAGGACAAGGTCGTCACAATACTCAGTACCTCATCACATGCAGCTCCACCGTAAATATAAAAAACTGCGCCCTTCGGTGTAGCCCGTTTTTTTCGACGTCCAGTTCTTTGAATCAGAGGCTGAAGAAGCCATTACTTGACGAGACCCTGAATGGGTTTGAGTACTACGGGTTGAGTATTAGTCGTCCTTCTATGTATTTCTTAGCAACGAAGGACTTCTTCTCAACCTATTGCAGTACAAATCTTAGAGGGTTTTCTATGCTTTGACCAGGTCTCCTTAGTTGTCATTCATAAACTTTCGCCCGCTCTATTATTTCCCGGAACATACTTACAAAGGGTTGCCACCTTTTTAACAAGAAAATTCAATTCATATTACAAATTCAATAAAGTTTTACAGTATGGATGCCAAACGAACGAGATTGAAAAACACTTTATTTCCAAAACATTTTCTACGAGGCTTGCCAGCTATTTTAATATATTTTAAACTAATTTTAATAAAAGGTTAAATAAAGTATTACAATATGGGTGACAAACGGATGAGGTTTAAGAAAGCTTAATGTGACAAATATTTTGAAGAGTATTACCACCAGTTTAAAAATCATGTTACATTTAATACGCTAAATAAAGTATTACACTATGGATGCCACACCAAATACTTACACATGTATGATATGTTTCAGAAAGATATTTTTGTAAAGAATTTCCGAAAAGGGTTGCCACCTTTAGCTTTTAGGGCAAAATCAAATTAACATAATTAATAATGCACGTGAATCGACACCTACGCTACGAAAATATTTGTTTAAAAGGAGTTGCCACCTGTTTAAAAGTCGAATTAAATTGAAGCAGTTAGATTATTGAAATATTGCAATACTGGTTTCAAACAAGAAAGGTTAAAGAAAGCTTTATTTTGAAAATGTTTTGAAGAGGGTTGCCACCTTTTTAAAAAGAAAATTCAATTCAATTTATTTAAATATAAATAGGAATGTCAAACGAAAGAGGCTTACGAAGTAGTTGGGTATGTGACCTTTATATTTTATCTTTCGTCTTTAAAGCAAAGATTCAAAGCTTCGAGGGTATTTGTGCCATTAAAATGCTTTTCGTATAATTTCTTCGATTTTCGAAGCAACTGATTTCTTGCAAGGAATTTAAAAAAAATCACATCACATACGCACGTAAATAAGTATGCAGATGTACGTACGTTTGCGTGTGTATGGCTACAACCAACAATGG
>NW_016175375.1:0-10076 GCF_001687245.7 Rhagoletis zephyria
TGGGCGTAGCCATGCCCACTTATGGTTACATGTGTATATCTTGGCAACCATTGCACCAATTTCTTTCAAACTTTGCACAGTGGTTGACCTTGGTACTGTATCCCAAATGGCTGAAAATTTTAATTGGACAATAGCCACGCCCACATCTTATATAACGGTAATTTAGAGAAATACGAAATCTTCGATAAATAAATAAATACTAACGCTAATTTATTAAAAATTGATGCTTGCAACAATTCTTAACCAAGAAATTCGTTTATGATACATTTTTGGAAAATAGGCGTGGCACCGCCCACTTATGATCACATACATATATGTTTCTCGGTAGCCGTTCTACCAATTTTAACCAAACTCGCTGTGTTTATTGTGCTTGCCACATAAAAGCAAAACGTTGAAAATTATTGAAATCGGCCTAAAATTACGGCCACTTTTCATATAGCGGTAAATTTCAGAAATGCTTGAATCTTCTATATTTCAAAATTTTGAGGACGCTAATTTACTCAAAATTGATACTAACCACAATCCCTTGAAATGAAGTATCATTATTTGTAGTTTTAAAAAATGGGCGTGATACGGCCAACATATGACTATATAAGTTTATCTCATTATGTCTAACTGAACGTGCTATCGAATATGTTTAAAATAGGATTAAAACCACCCCGGTTTATCATGTAGCGGTTGTTTTCGGAAAGGTGAAAAAATATATTTAATACTTGCGCCGGATATTTAATGTTCGGCTCCGCCCGAATTTAGACTTTCTTTCTATTTTAATTTAAGTGTCGATGTGATGTGAAACCAAATGATGTGTTACGATCTCACGTGATGTGATGCAATGTGATAAAATGAACATTACTGTCGACAATCCAACAAAATATGTATAGCCAATAAGCAATTCAGAGCGAACGCACATGATGATGACAGTAAATATTGACATTGAATGCCTACATAAGTCAAGGGTAAGGTGCATGACTCACATGTAATTATTCTCGTATTCACATGGATTTTAATCATAGCAACCTTATGTTATATCTATGTACAAGGTGAAGAAAATTAAATAAAATAGAGGTTAAAGGTAACTCTTAAGGCAAATTTTTACCACCAAAGACGAAAACTTCGACTCGACAAAAACAGCTCTCGGAAAATATGTATGAAAAGTAAATCAGATGGAATATTCTGTATTTGTTTACCGGCAGTCATTGTGCGGCAACAGTTAGAGAATATAAACTAAAAGCATAAAAGCTACATACATATTGCATGTGCTGAGAATAGACACGTGAGATATATTCATGTAAATACAAGACTGCAACTGACTCTCAATAGCTTAGTACTTAGTGGAGTTGCAAAAACTGCTAGTACTGACCAATACTTAAACATAATTGAGAGAAATGTAAATAGTATGTATATATGCACCAGTATATACTATGTAAAAGCGCTGTTAGCTTTGGAGCACATGATTCTACACTTATTATGAACATTTTGTATCAGCTGTTGAAATATTTTACTAAATAACATACAAAGAAATGATCACATGGAGAAAAGAGCCTTGCATGATGATTGCTTGTGAGCCATTGAGAGGTTTGATGCATATATGAGTAAATTGAATTGCAAGGAAGCATTCGAAGGCTTCTTTTGTCATTTAGAGCGTGTGTGAATCGGTAACAAAGTTCGCGGCGAGTAAATTTTTGACAACTATGAGGTGAATAAAATTTCAGTAGCTCAAGAAGCTAGTGAAATTTTTGACAAATGCATAGAAAATTTTGACAATCGCAAAGATTGTTAATGTGTGTATTTTTCGTTAAATGAAAGCTTAAATTGGTGAACTGCAATCAACGATGGTAGATGTTTTCTTAGAATATCAATTTCACTTCAATTTGTAATATTTTATTCCTCATAAATCTGCGGTTATCAAAAATTTACTGCTGCCAAAAAAGATTTCATTTTACACAGCAGATTGGCAAAACTGTCTCACCATAGTAAAAATATTATTCAACTGCTCTCCCCATAGAACTTTGTTACCGATTCACACACGCCTTCAGTACAAAAAAAAAACTGATTGAAGAGTTTCCACGGACGAGTAAAGAAATAAGTGTTGGAATCAATATGAAGTCGTTTAATTTTAATATTGCTCCTTAAACAAGTAAAGATGTTCTGTGTTACATATACGCATCTACATCAGTAATTATTGTACGTTATGTGTTACACAGGAACTACTCATTATCGAAATATGCTTCTAATTCAGTACACACTTAAAACTAATATCTTGTGTATAAAGTCAATAAATTAATAATTTTTTCTAAACAATAAAATATCATAAGAATGTTAAAACTCGTCAACACTTGGATATCCTATTTAGTAAATTATATTTATGTATAGTAATTCTTGATAAAACTAAAGTCATCCATAATCAATAACACACTAATATTGCAACAACAATGATGATCTCGTCGCTGTCTGGCCTTCATGATGATGCTGCTGCTACATTAACTGATCATTGTCTGCTAGTTACGCTGTTAAATTTCTCCGTACTCTCTATTCTTCCACATCGGCCAACAATAGCTTTACCCCAACAAAGAAGTGGTATTGGAGAAACTTTTATGCTCTGCAAACTGCAACATTGTGGCTTGTATGCTTGTACACACACACTTAGTATGTATGTGTGCTATGCAGCTCAATTCCACAAGAAAGAAATGTGCTTTTTCTCAGCCATCTTCTGCCGCCACACATTTGGGCTGCTGGTTGAGTAAAAGAAGTTTTCTAATTTTTATAACGAGACTTTTCCTCAGCTAAAGGCTTTAGTTCTACGGTGACGTTACAACGCGCAAGTTTGATACTGTGGTGATTTCTCCTCATCTAAAGGGAAGTGTCAGAAGAACTAGAAAGATAGAAAGCGCGTGAGAATATTGTGAGAGTGAACTGAAAGAAATTAATGAAATAGAAAAATATTTAATGCAAAGGCGTAGGAAGTTACAAAGTTTTCGAGTTTATTGTTTAAAAAATATTTATGCAATATTACCGAAAAATATTGACGCCTCCTAAGAGTTAAAATAGAAATTATGTACTCTTTTTCATTTTTGTTCTGAGCAAGAAAGATTGCTGTGCGCCAAAAACTTAAAAAAATTTATATTGTTGTTTTAAAAGTTGGTAAGTAAAGTTTTATTCATTTAAATGGCTATAAAACTTAAAAAAATGTGATATTTTACTTGCGCTTAAAATTTGAATAGTGCATACAACTTCAAAATTTCTTAATTAAAGGTTTCTGTATTCAGTAGGGCTATTATGTTTGTACTTAAATTGGTTTTAACACATATTGGTATTGTATAAAAAAAAATAATATGTAAAATATCAGACAACTTTAAAATGCAATATTTTATTATTTGTTGGTTCATTAAACATTAAAAAACAGTGGATTCATTGCCAGCTGTGTATTTGAGTATTTTCCTTCAATGAATAGCTAAATATTTACGTATTGTGACTTTTATTTGTACTATTGAAGTTGACTATTCATCTGCATATTCAGCTAGATAATATTCGTATAACAAAAGAGTAATATTAATGAACTTTCAGGATTTTGAATGGTATTTAATTTCATTTTTGAAGATTGAGTAGGAGACTTTAAACCTTTTCCTACTTTGATTCTTATTCATAATTTAATATTTGTTTACTGGTGGAATTTTTAATTTTACCTTAAGGTCAAAAAAAAGTGAAACCTTCTATTTAAAGTCAAATACTGTAAGTAATAATAAAATAATATATTTGTGATAAAGTTAATACAAATTTATTTTTTCAATTAGGATCTAAAAAGTCCCACGATAACAACAACAATTTTAGTTAAAGGTTAATCATCATTTGGATCTCATTAGAGAATATGTGATATAATCTGCAGGATTGGTTCGTCTAGTGCTTTTAACCTCATCCTTACGAAAGCTGGACACTCGCACAGAAAATGTTCGAATGTCTCTTTTGAACGCGGATCCTCGCCGCTAAGACAGAACCTATTGTAGGGTATGCTGATCCTCTCGGAATGTACTCCTATGGGCCAATGCCCTTTTCAGACTGCCGTGAGTTTGTACGGACTTTCTTTGCTCATTCCTAGGAGACTCATAACTACTGGGTAATCATAAAAGATCCTTTAAGAATCCATCTCTGTCTGGATTTCGAATGGTAAATTATGTAAATTTTACCCTTAATCTCCCTGGATCCGGCAAATTTTCAAACATTACGGCCTGGAAAATTACGGTATGATCCGTTAGTTGAAAGAATGTATTTAGGTTATATTGCCCAATAAAAATCACTGCACTACATCCGAATTCCATCTGTGATCCGTGTGTAAGGACAGTTAATCTCTCTAGGACCTGGGCTCTTCCCTGAGCTTAGTCACTGCTTCTTGGGAATTCTGTGTGAGATTTGTGGTTAGCCAACATGTTATTACTAGTCCCATCAGCGCAATGAACTACTCAGCAAATTTGAAAGTCGATTACCCTGACCAGTTCAGATTGTGACACACGGAACAGGAAACAGCACTGTTCTTCTATGAAGCACAGACTATTATGAGAAATACGATTATAGATAAAAATGGGCATGACACCACCCACATATGACAACATAAGTGTTTATCGATTGCTACCATACTTGCTACAATTATCTCTAGCATCCTTACTATCCTTATCCTTACTAATATTATAAATCCGAAAGTGAGTTTGTTTGTTTGCTTCGCTTTCACGCCTTAACTACTCAGCCGATCATCATGAAATTTTGTATACTGCTGTCATTTAGCCCAACTTAAAATATAGGATAAATTTAATCTCGATTATACAAGGGGGCGTGGCACCTCCCATACAAACGGAATTTTTCATACTGCATTTCTCAGGAAATATTTTTGATAGATAGATTGATAGATTACTGGTACGGAGATATATAAAATCATTATCCACTCATTGATGAGGGCTGAATATATTTTGAAAAGGGTTGCCACCAGTTTGAAAAGTCAAATTTAAATTGGCTATACGCAACCTGGTTGTCTAACGAAATATTGTTAAAAAACCTTTAGTTTGAAAGTTTTGAATAATATTTAAGTCTTTCACTGGCAAACCACGTCCATTGGGCCAATCGTAGCACATAAGAGTTCGATATACTCAATGGCGCAACAGGTCGATTTAATCTGACATTCACGGCACCTTTTCTAACTTGGCGATTATTCGTAATGACTCCAGCGCCATCTGGCAGCCCTTTTCGGCAATAGTATTGCCTTTACCGTTACCAATAAACATTTTGAATATTAGCCAAAGTGGATCATAAATAAGATTTTTAGTAATAACTTTACTCCAGCGACAACTGGCGGATGAAATTTTGAAACTACACTCTCCAGAGAGCTACTCAAAAATACACAATAAACTTCGTTAAAATCGGTCCGAGCATTTATAAGGATTTCACCCACCAACACATAGACAGAAGAATTATATATAAACTTTTTTCCGGCGCCATGTCCCCTTTTTAAATAGCCTATTTTTCTCCATGAGTATAAGATTGATTTCATATATTGCCGTACCAAGTTCCAGTATTCCACCATGAACACTTCCAGAGATATGCAGTACGAAAAAATTGGTTTGTATGGGAAGTGCCACGCCCCTTCATATATCAAATTTTTTTTTAGCCTAGCATTCTTGGGACGTCTGAAGCAGGTGTCCGAAATTAAAAAAAAAAAACCGGTTCGGCCGTTCTCGAGCTTTGCGAACACATTAACAACGGCTTTCAAAATATATATTGTTGTAGAAGATTGGTATGAATCTAAATGGTTTTGAATGTTAATCACAATATGAGTGTCAGACGAAAGAGGTTTAAAAAGGTTCCCAACTGTTTAAAAATTTAAATTCAAACTATTTAATAATTTAAATGAATTATTAAAATATGGGTGCCAATTGAAATGGTCTTGAAAGGGCTTTATTTCAAAACTACATCTAAGAGGTTTCCATCTGTTTAAAATCTCAAATTGAGTTCAGGGGATAAGTTAATTGAAAAAGTATGACAAGTGAGAAGTTTAGGAAAGCTTAAGTTTGAAAATATTTTGAAGATGGTTAAACAAATTTTAAACCTTCTCTTTTTTAATTGATTTTTCTTGAAATAAATTTTACTTAATGTATCATGTAGAAATTTCATACACTCAGCGAAGCGGGTGAGGGCGATCTAGTATTATAATAAAACAAGTAATTTTTCCCGGGCTACACTGAAGAAGTGAAACTTACGTTACATATCATTTTAAATTGGCTATGGTCAGAGTTAACTTTTCATTTTTATTTTAGGTGGTAGATCTACCAATAAAGTGGTAAAGTCCGTGCACTAGGCATATGTGCCTATGTGCCTCAGTGTGTGATTAGGGATCGGTAGACCAAATATTAACGATTTCTTTTAGATTCTGATGTTCACTTTTTATTCCATTACATATGTAACTGCAGCGAATTAGGGGCACAGCCGATCATAAAAGTTTTAAAACACGGCTGAAGGCTCTAGCAATAAAAGTCAAGGCACACTACAGGCATATTGAAGAAACAATAAAATAGATCTCAACATCAGACTACTCTGCATTGAACATTTATGCAGAAAATTTACATCGAATGCTTTTTTGTGGAAAGAACTAACAACGCGCAGCTAAAAGTAGTAGTCCCTTTGAGGAAAATATCAGCAACAGCTAGTGAGCACTTTAGCCAATTCATGGCTCATTTGCGCTAATCGGGTTTACGAGTATTTTTTGCTGCAACGTGTGAAAATTAATGGTCAAGTTGCATTGAGCTTAGTAAAATATTTCTTTACATATCGTTGCCGCCGCGGTAAAAGCTGCTAAGTGCTTTTAATATAATTTTACTGTAGAGCGAAATGACATCATCAAGTAATAACTATGCATCGAACTCAAAATTTTAAAATACTCTTTTATTGCCTATTGTACATATACTACATTTGCTGACTTTACGAAAACAAAATTTTTTCGCTAACGTTTTATATTGAAAATGAAAAAATAAGTTAGTGGAATTTATTTCGTTTCAAAATAAAATAAAAATAAAGCAATTTGAGTTAGCAGTTTTGTTGTAAATCAGCATCTGTTGTAACCATTAAAAGAAAATACAGGAAATTAAGATTATGAAAGTCGGTAGGGGCGACTATACTAGGCTTAAAAGCTACAGCTCCAATAGCGTGATTCCCTTCATGCTGAAATGTTTTGATTGGTTAAGCTCAGCATTCATAGGCAGACATGTTTACCACATCTTGCAAAATCTGATTGTCAAATTTAACGGCTCTAATATCTACGCCTAGGTGTTTTGCAAATGTCAGGCCCTTCCCTGTAAGTAGTTTACAGGAGAGCAGAATATGAGTTTGGGCTGTTCGCTAGTCCAACCAAAACTAGGGTGAAAGGAGAAGGTTGAACGTCCTTGTTTTCCCGCCCCTACAAGTCCAATTAGAGGTGCTATAACCATAACACCATAGCCATAACTTCGTCTAATACTTCAGAGCTGCTTATGGTTATGCCGAAAAATCAAAACTCAGTAGATACTTACGGTTATGGGTATGGCTCCGACATTATAGTATGGAACCAATAAGCGTTTACAGCCTACACGTTACAAGTAAGAAAATGATTTCTTCTATTTTGATTATACGTCATTTAAGTTTTATGCAGAATCTTCTTCTTTCTTTCCTTCTTCTTTAAATTCCTATTTTTTGTAGATTTTACCTAAACTGCGCAATCAAAATAAAATTGGTTAAAAAGGATGCTGAAGGTAAAAATAAATTGAAATGTGCGCATGGCTTTTTACACCATTGCGGTTTCTTATAAAAATAATCACGAAAGTTCGTTGCTAAAGTCTTTTGTATGGGAAGAGAATTTGTTTGAATTTTAAAATTAGGTACATATGTTATTGAATAAAACGAAAATAAAATTTAAACAATTTTCGTTATAATTATAATTCAATTACTAGCAGGTATATGTATGTATGTACATATGTATGTTTACAAAACTTCGAATTGTAAAGGTAATGTGAAGCATACAAAGATGCTTAAATCTATTGATGGCAAAAAAATAAAAATATTGTTATTTGGAAAGTTGACAATCTTTTCATTATCACGTTAACTTGCTTGTTATACAAAGAGTTTTCGACCTACATTTTACACTTACAAAAATCAATACTTTTTACCTATTTGGCACCAAAGAATACTTAGTGGTTATTGTTCTCACTATCTATGTACTTACACACATATTTATTTGCTTGGGCAGTGTAATGTTTTTTTGATTTTATACTTTGTTCCACTCTTTGCCTACTATTTAATTCAAAGTCTTTATTTTCTTATTATAAGAGTAAATCAATCGAATTATTGGCAATGAAACTGCAACGAATTTGCAATAAATTAATTTAGTCAAGGTTAGTAGCGAAAGAGCATTAAAGTTTTTATTTGAGCAGGTAGAATGGAGTGTAAAATGGCAGTCAAAATTATCAAAAANATTTGCAGATTTACCAAAAACAATTTTCAATCTTTATTTAAGAGTTATTTATTGGTAAAATTATTTTAAAATTATTGTGCTTCAGTATGCAACAAAAAAAAAAGAGTTTTTGGGATAAAGTAAATACGATCTACGAAATTATTTTTCCTTCTGAATATTAACTGAAAATTATTTTAATATATTTTGCCATGATGTTACATAGATAAATAAGGTATTATTAATCGCAAATGAATACAGTTTTTTTTAACTGAATGGTACTAACTGTTAAGAAGAAAAAGGTACCATTTTTCAAATTAATTAGTAATAAATTTATAATAAAATAACTAAATACTTGAATAAAAAACTTTGTTGTTCTACGAAAACATTCAAAAGCATCCAAAAAATTCGATGTTCTTGTATTTACCCGCATGTTTACATGAAAGCGAAATATTTGAATTCTTTTTCTACCCAACCAACAATAGCGTTGTAGTTTAGTTTTTCTCCATGAAATAAAATGGAATAGAAATTACCAAGAGGCGACAGTACTCAGTATATTTACACCTTTCATTGTACGTATATATGTATAGATAAAGTTAATTAAAATCTAATTTATCTTACCTAACTACATTCTAATATCTCTTGAATTAAGAAAACTGAACCACAAAATTCATATATTTGTATGACATTCATAAAGAAGCAGAATTATCAAAGCACAACAAAATTCTGCAAAAACAAGCAAAGCGAAAGAGAAAGTGACCAAAGAAACGAAAAACAAATGCCATTAAAGAACTCGCAAAAAAAGAACTTGAAAGAACAATATTTCCAAATATGAGGCATTGAACTTTCAATTATTATTACTTTGACACATTTTTTTAACCAAAAGACTTTTGACCAAACAATTGTTAACGTTAACGTACTTATTTATACTTACGTACATATACATACATACGCACATATGTCCGAACAAATTTTAGTTTTGTGCTGGTTTGTGTGTAAAACTTTTTAAAAATTCATTTTTCAATCATTCATTATTTCATTACTTTCCTAATTGTAGCTGATATTGTAGACATTAATGATTCCTTTTCCAGAAAATAATACAAAAATATTGCATCTTCTTGAGAAGATTTTGCATTTCGATAGCTCTACCATAAAATTACCAAGGTCAGAGCCATTAATGGTACTGCAGAAATGTGTTCTTGATAAATAGTCTATTTTTTACTAAGCTAAAACTAACCAAATTAACCCTTAACTATAGACTTTAGTATACCAAACCACCGATGGTTTTTTACTGGTTATACTAAATTCTAAGAATATGTGTACAGTAACTAGAAAATTAATATGTTAAATGGAATAAAAAAAATTGTTAATTTTTATAAAGTAATTAAAATGATAATTTTAAACACATTTTTTTACTGTTGTAACTTTGCGCACAACAAAGTATGTATGTATTTTTTTATAATTGAATTAAAGTTACAAGTATGAATTTATTACAATTAAGTGAAAATCATTAAATCACGGGACACGGCCACATGTGCAAGTCACGGCATCCGAACGAAAAAAGGTGGGGGGCGAGCCTCGTTGACAGAACTGGAAAGACGAACGAGACATGGCAAAA
>NW_016175376.1:0-10076 GCF_001687245.7 Rhagoletis zephyria
CGTTGATTAAAAGCGGCAAACTCAAGAATTCGCAACGACTAAGAAGTAGAAACGACGAAAGTAAGGAAGGAAGGAAGAAAGGAAGCAAACACAAAAAGTGAAGAAAAAAACACACAAATAAAAGAACACCCATCAAATATTACTCAGGATGTCGAAACTCGTAAGTGGTTGATTGAATTGAAGAAAGGACTTTTTATGCGCGCATAAACACACACACACACACACACACACACACACATGCACACGCTTCAATAAACTAGTTATGTATTGAATTCTTTATATTCTTGCAGTTGTTGTTGCTACTGCTGATTGCTGTATGCGCTGCTTGCGTAACAGCTAAAGCTGAACCCCAACAAGTCGCTTTAGCTGCGCCTGTTGCTGTCGCTACTGCTCCTGTGGTGGCCGCCGCCGCCGCCGCCCCATACGTAGCAGCTGCATACACTACTTCTCCATATGCTGCAGCTGCACCCGCGCCTGCCCCTGTAGCCACCACCACCGCTTTTGGCATACCACCATACGCTGCATACTCATCACCCTACGCTGCGTATACGTCACCTTATGTCGCCTCACCTTATGCCGCCGCATACCCAGCTGCCGCCGCATACACTAATGCTCCATTGAACTCCGCGGTCGCCAGTCAACGTGTCGATGTACAGAGCAATTACTATGCAACACCAGTGATAGCTGCTGCTGCCTCACCTGCCAAGTTGGTCGCACCCAGCTTAGCTGCTTTTGTTGCGCCTGCTGCACCAGCTGCACCTGCTGCTGCATACTCGGCACCCATAGCTGCCGCTTACACAGCTGCTGCTGCTCCTGCTCCCATACCCGCTGCTGTAGCTGCTTATACAGCGCCTTCCGTTGCATCCATAGCTCCAGCTCGCTATGTTGCCCCTGCCGCATCGGTAATAGCTCCTGCTCCAATTGCTGCAGCACCAGCTAAGCTCGTTGCACCAAGTGTTGTTGTCTAAGCTGTGCTCACATGCACATACGGGTATGTATGTATGTATGCATGTATATGCGTAGCTACTAAACCGATAAATACATATTTGGCAAATACGTGAATGTTCTTCAGTAGCGCTTTAAGTTGACACCTGTTAACCTCCCCAGCCATTTTTGCTTTTGTCTTTTACTTCTATGTACCAGTACGTTCGAGTATTTCATTTATTAATATTGCAAGTAACTGAATAAAAGGAGAAGAAATATGCTCATAAAATCGCTAGTAAATTGTTTAAAGTACTTCTCGCACAAAGTTATTTGCTGGTGAGTGTGTACTCAGCAGTGAGAAATGTGAATTTATTCATAAAAGCACTAGCTGTTTATTTTAAATTTCGCAACTGGTTTCGAAATGGGTTTAAGTGCTTTGCGAACAAAATCTGCCAACTTTGCCAAGGTCTCTTCAAAAACTGGCGGTGATAATAAAATGAGATGTCTGTTGATGGGTTTCAAGAGTTTCTCCGGCTGTCTTTGAGGAACGAAGCGCATTTTTCACAAATTTTCGGAGTTTTTCTTATTTTCTTATTCGAGATTTTGCGGGTATCTTTTGGGAATATTCTCAAATTTTTTAAAACAATTTTCGGGACTCTTCGTGTTTTATTTTTCTCTGTGACTGTTTGAGAGTAAGCTTTCAGAATTTTTGTTATTTTTTATTTTTTTTTCGGATTTCACTTGGATTTTCTACCTTTTTTAAGAAATTTTCGGGACTCTTCGTCTTTTGTTTTGCTCTGTGACTGTGTACGCATTTCTTGGACTTTTTTCAGGAATATTAGGCATTTTTTCGTAAGCTTTCAGAATTTTTTTAAATTTATTTTTCGGGACTTTTCGTGTTTTATTTTGCTCTCTGTGACTGTTTAATAGCTTCTCGGAATTTTTTCAGGAATATTCGGGATTTTTTCGTATGTTTTCGGAATTTTTATTATTTTATTATTTAAAATTTTTCGGGTATCTTTTGGGAATCCTCTAACTTTTTAAAGCATCTTTCGGGACTCTTAGTGTTTATTTTGCTCTGTGACTGTTTAAGTGTTTCTTGGGTTTTTTCAGGAATATTCCGCATTTTTTCGTAAGTTTTCGGAATTGCTCTTATTTTATTTTTCCTTATTTCTTTGAATTGGCTAACTCTTTTTTAAGAAATTTTCGGGACTTTTCGTGTTTTAGCGAGCAAAATGTGATTGTTTAGGAGTTTCTTGGGATTTTTTCAGGAATATTCGGCATTTTTTCGTAAGCTTTCGGAAATTTTCTTATTTTATTTTTCCAGGTTATGCGGGGTCTTCTAGGATTTTTTTTTAACTTTTTTTGGAAATTTTTAGGACTTTTACGTGTTTTATTTTGATCTGTGGCTGTTTAAGTGCTTCTTGGAATTACAACAGGAATACTCGGAATTTTTCGTAAGCTTTCGGAATTGTTCTTATTTTATTTTTCCAGATTTTTTGCCAACTTTTAGGATTTGCTCAGGATTTTTTTATATTTTTTTTTTTGGTAATTTTCGGATCTCTTCGACTTTTACTTTTCGGTATCTCTCGAAAAGTTTTTTGATTACAGTTCCAAAAGTGCATTAAAATCGTAATTTGAATAACCAAAATATAAAAATCTAACATTTAAATACTTTTCTGCTTAACGATTTAATAGGAAAGCTTTTATTTTTATTATTTTTCGTTCTTTTTTTCGAAACTTTATACAATTTTCTTGTTTTTTTCTGGAATTATACGCATTTGTTCGTAAGTTCTCGGAATTGCCCGTATTCGATATCTCCAGATTTTTTGTTATCATTTGGGAATTTTTTGAGGACCTTGGTGATTTATTTTCATAAGTTTTCGGTATTCTTCTTGTTTTATTTTTCGTGAATTCTCTGCATATTTTTTGGAATTTTGTGAATTTTTTCGGTATCTTTCAGGTCTAAAAATGCATTTAAATCACAACTTGGCTTTTTATGAGTAGCCGGAAAATAAAAAACAAAAATTATTATTAAATAATTTTCTGCTCGAAAATTTGTCAGGAAAGCTTTACTTTTTTTTTGCATTTTCGGATGTTTTTGGGAGCCTATTCAGATTTTCGTGTAATTTTATCCCGGACGGATTGGGCTTTCGCAATTTTTCGGGATTGTAATTAATTTACTTATCGGACCTCCTCGGTACTTTCCAAAATTTTTGGGAGTTTTCGGGATTCATCGTGTGGCATTTTGCGGCACTTTCCCGGATTTTTAGGTATTCTTCATTTTAATTTTCATTATTTTTTCGCGAATTTTGGGACTTTTCAGGTCCAAAAATATTGAGTTTCGCGATCGTTTGTAATTTTTTCGGGACTTTCCAAAGCTTTCTTGGGAGGTTTCGGGATCTATTGCGTTTATTTAGCCATGCTTTGCATTTTATTTTCGGATTTTTCGGGTCCTTTCGGAAGTTTGGTGATTTTTCAAGTAAAAAAAAATTTATTCATAAGTTTGCGTTTTATGAATCCCGAAAAATAAATGTTATGGAATTATACTATCCCGATCCTTCCGATCCTTTACAGAATATCGCCAGTTTTCGAAATATACCATTATAAGGAAAATTATTTAAGAGTCATTTTTTAAAACTGTCCTACTCAGGACTAGTACTGTCCCTCAAAATTGCATTATCTTCATGATAATCTACCATTAAACTAACCATCTACATATTATCGACTTACTTGTATTAGAATGTGACTGCCTTGTTGGGAATTTGTTGAAATTCTTCCTTTGCATTTTTGTTGTTGTTGAGGTATTGTCATGCGCTTAGAGTAGATAGAATGCGAACGTGGAGTTATGGTCATTTCTCTTAAAGGCACTTCATAATACCAATGAAGATGAACATGATTACACATATATATATATATATATAAATAGATATGTGTACATTAGATCGTACCACCTTACAAGCAAACAAAGTATTTTGGCAAGGCAAATTCGATTTCTTTTCTTCGCCAGACCTCGGAGTCGCCTTTTGACATTTTTCGTTGATATCTACATACTGCTATACAATTTTTTTTAATAGTTATACTGAAATAATCGAAAAACTTCAATTTCATGACATTAGGGTGGTACGTTAGGGTGATAAGAACCGACATCTGGCTAAGTACTAGAACGCACAGTGGGAGAAATAACGAAAAAAGTTGGACAATATTCAACATGAAGGGTATTCACGATCCATTGCATACTGTCTAGCAAGGTGCATAGATAGCGTAAATAGCATGATTGGCTAATTTTGTTGTTGTTTGAACACTAGTGGATGAAAAAGTTAAGGCACACCTTTTTTGTATCTTATTCACTAGAGCAGTTTGAATTTGCTATTCTCACTAAAAATTGTGCTGCTTTTCTCATTGGCTCTAAAATTGTCCTTCGGAAATTTTATTTAAAAATAGTGGTTAAAGCACTTAATTATTTTTTTGCGAGATAGAGAGCGTTTCTGACGGTATCTCAAATGATCCAAGTCATTAAATTTAAATTTTTGACACAAGTAATTATATCTAAAAATTTTTTGTAATAGCTGTCTCAAAAAAATAATATATATAAGTATATAAGAATATTTTTGATTTGATTGTTGAAAAAGTTGTGATCGCGAGAGATCGGGCTATTCTAATAACAAAACCAACGTACTTCAAGTATGCAAAAAGAAGGTGTACAGATTCGTCCGAGTTCTGTTGTAATTCACGATTAAATAGCGCGATAAAATAATAACAGTGCTCATTGTGTTGTGTGGAAAACTTACACATGGCAACACCCATTTTGGTGCGGCAAATGTTAAAGCTGTTTTGGATAGCCTTTCTTGTGCTGATTACAAATCCGTAAGTATAAAGTTTCGATCAGGTCAGGATTTTGAGAAAAACGAGGTCAAAGTGTCAAAAAATACTGCGATTTTTGCAATATTTTAGGAGCTCTAGAAAAGAAAGAAAACGTGATAAAACCTCTCACTTAGGCTTAAATTAAATCTAGAAATCTCGGCTACTGTCGCTGAAAATACCATCCCTGCACCTTAATCTGATGGTCACTTATAGTCATATTTGTGGAACGGGGTACTTGAAGTCAATGAACTTTGAAAAAAAACAAAAAAAAAACAAATACTTTAGAACCCGACTATAACGAACGAACGAATTGGTTTTTTCTGGTACGGTCTAATGTACAAGTATGCATACATACATAAGTGCATAGATATGCGCAATACATATATATATATATGTATATATAAATGTATGTATGTTCTTAAATATTTCAACCTTAAGCATAGAGCCAGCAATGCGGCCGAAGGAGAACGCATAAATGGTAGTAGTGGCAGCGGTCTAAACTTTGCTCTTCCATCAGAGATCTTAGATTTGGCTAAAAACTTTGGTTTTATTGATAATAGACTTGGGACAACGTGTTGAAGGGGCGAAGAAGTTTAAGTCATCAAGTAAATTTTTCCTCTCTACAAAGAAATGGTAATAAATATTTCACAATAGAGCATCGCTAAGTATGTACTCGTATACATGCACATAAATACCGTGTTCTTGTGCGTATTTTACTTGTTTGCTGTGCAATTTAAATTTGCTGCAAATAGTTTAAAAAATTTAACAAGATGAATTTTTATTTCTGCTTTTTTTGTCTTAAATTTTCACTAGAAGAAATTTGTCTAAAATGTCTTTGAGACTGATTCTGAGTACATATCACTACTATGGTTTAAGATGAATGGCAAAAAATCGTACCTTTTTCTCACGATGGACTATGTCCTAGGATTACGAGATCTTAACGGGAATTACTTTGGCAAATATTGGTTGTCGGGAGTCTTTCGGTCTCATGCGCAAATCTGTGTAGCTCCGAGCATCCTGAGGGAAGAACTATATTTGTCTGCACTGAAGATACTGGCTGCCTTAGTTTGGAAAACGACAGAAATCCAGAATGCTTTTCGTGCTCGTAATTCTGGTTTAGTAGCCAGTTGCCGGCAAGTGAAAAATCACAGGAGGGTGAGAAATTAGCAGTTGTGGCCATTCACGAAAAGTTAATGTACCACCGACAAAAATACCGGTAACAAAACAGATAAAGTTATAAAATTTTCGAATCAAAATTGATAAAAATATTGATAAAATGTCGAAAAAAGTAAATAAAAAATATCGATAACAAAATCGATAAAAAATATCGATAACAAAATCCATAACAATATCGATAACCAAATCGACAAAAATATCGCTAACAAAATCGATAAAAATACCGATAGCAAAATCGAACAAAATATCGATATCAAAATCAATAACAAAATCGAAATCAATAAAAATATCGATAAAAATATCCATAACAAAAAAGATAAAGTTATCGAAAACAAATTCGAAAAAAATGTAGATAGCAAAATCGATAACAATAAGGTTTTGCTGTGGGACCCCTATTCACTCCATATTCAGAACGCTCCGCATTTGGTTGGCTGGATCCCTTCTTGATTGAAAATTTAATTTTCCTTTCACAGACTAGATACAAAGACAAAAACAGAAAAATAAATAAATACTTTGACTCCCTACTCACTCCTTATTCGGAGCGCTCCGAAAACTCTCACTCGAGGTGTTGGTGTGCGAGTCCCTTATGAGTCGTTGAGAGCGTTCGGCTTTTGGCTAGCTGGTCTGTGGCTGAATGCTTGGGTTTGTCTTCTATAAAAAAAAACGTATACAATTAGAATCACCAACAAGCTACTCAGCTACTGGTAATCCATTAAAAGATTCGGGCTAGGTTAGTTGGGCTGTAGACCATAGCAGAACAAAAGTTTGCCGCACACCCCTGAGTATGAAGTATATTTGCAAAGTAATTTCGAATTTTTATTTTTTTTTTGCCGAATTTAGGGTTGGGCTTTTAATCTTTTTCTCGTCATATCTTCAGCATTTACAATCGTATCATAAAGTATGACGTATTGATGGTTATGCCCCGAGGAAGCAATGTTTTCATTCCAAGTTCATTGACCTCAAATAGCACGTTCTAGTACTTCCCCACTAGATCTTCCTAACACCCTAAAATACCACCCTAATGCCAGTAATTTACAACTAAACAAAAAATATTAAACTTTTGCTAAGGAAGTATTTTGACTATTCCAGTAGAACTATTAAAAAAAAAACTAGTGAACCCGCATGGCGTTAAAACACCCAAAATTGTATTTCCAAAACTTAAAAACTATTCCAAATGTTAGTCAGAGTTATAGAAGAACAGTCTATTTTAATTTCGTCAAATTTCAAATCACCCAATACCGAGGAAAAAAGCTCTTAATTAAAAAACTAAAACTTTATCACCTACAGGCTAAGGTCTTTGATTTGACCTCTCATTTTTGAAATTGAATAATTTGAATGTAACTTTTTAAACACGTGGCAACCCTCTTCTAACATTCCAAATAATCAAACTTAAGATTTCTTAACATTCTTTCCTTTGACTATGGTATTTTTATATTTCATATACATACTGTTTTTTTATTAGTCAATTGAGTTGGACCTTTCAAATAGGATGCAGCCTCCTTCAAAAGGATTTTCAAGCTTAATCCTTGTTAACTCCCCTTCGCCGGATATTACGATACATATTTTAATTAACTGATGAATTAAGTGGAATGTGATTTTTCAAACATGTGGCAACCCCGCTAAATACAGTTCAGAAATAAAAAAATTTTCAAACCCCCTTCGATTGATATTTATTAATTATTTATTTAACTTATTAAATAACTTGAATTAATTTATATAAACAGGTGGCAACCCTCTTTGAACACATCAAAAATATTCTTAGCATTCAAACTAAATATTTCTTAACACCCCTTCGTTTCACATTCATATTTTGATATGTCATATAACGTGTATATAAGTAAACTAAATTCCACATTTAAGTCAGGTGGCAACCCTCTACAAAATATTTCAAAAAACTACCCGCTGAAACCCCTTCGATTGGCACCCATATGGCGATATGTACATATTTCTCTTACCTAATATGATTTTGTAAACCAGGCAGTAACCGTCCTATAGTTCAGCTAAGACACAAAGCTTTTCAAAACTATTTCGATTGATACCTATTTGGTAATAATTGATTTATTTTTTTTTTTAATAATCTGAATATAATTTTTTAAAAGGTGGCAACTCTTTTCAAAAATGTAAAATCTTATTGCACATCTACAGTCCCAGGCTTTTAATCTGACACCTCATTTCTGCAGATCGAACGAACGGTGCGGACATGATGGCATTGATTATTACGTAATTTTAGTCGAATTGTTTAACATGTGGCAACTCTTTTCGAAAAACTAAAATGAGTTTGCACATCTACAGACCAAATGCTTTAATTTGTCCTGGACAAAAAACCCTTAGCGTATTATATATATAGATTGTTGTTGCCGAATGTACATACATAGGTGTCACCAAAAACTGTAAAAGCCGGTCTATAGTTTCGACACTAAAATTTCATTTTTTTTCAAAATTTGCTAGCAAAAATACTTTAGTCTCAGAGGTGTAGGACGAACTTTTATTGTTTACTTGTAAGGTGTAACGGTCTATTGGGCAGCCTTAAGTAGAGTTCTTGACGACTCGCAGATCTTCATTATAAAGTACATCTGGTAAAATTTTCGAAACTTTTACGAATTCAGTCTTTGCATAGATTAATCAGCTCTTCGAGCAAAACGTATTCACCTATCTTTCAGTTATCCTTTCACATCTCGTAGTAGCTACCGACTTCGTGTTTTTGTGGCTCCAAACACGGACGGCGCGGCGTTTGAGCTTGTATGCTTCCGCAGCAGCCCATAAAATAAACTACACAAAAAAAGGTTTCTGGCACATAGTGTAGTTAATCTAATTTTGTTTCCACTATAAACAACTATCGCACAAAAGTTGCTACATAAATTTTTACATTTTACTATGTTATGGTGCTAAATCAAATTAAAAACCAGCAAATTAATTTAAATACTTTCTAATTAACTTTTATTATTATTACTTTGTCCATTTACATAGTAGTAACTAGACAACTTTGGCTGTGGCATAGTTTCGTACATAGTTGAGAATTTAGAGGAAAATTGCTGCTGCCGCTGCTGGAGCGGCATAATGGATGGATGGAGCTGGCAGTGGTGCAACTAAGGGTGTGGCAAGCCGTGCGATGGGAGCAGGAGCAGCTAGGAGCGGAGCAGCAGCAATACCGTTATATTGCCGAGCAATCACTTGGCTACTGGTGGCTGTAATGACTGGCGCTGCAGCGGCCAAAGCCACTGGAGCTGCAGCGAGCTGTGGTGCATGCAGGATGGCAGGCTTTGCTGTGACGCAAGCAACGATGGCAAAAATGACAATAGCCTGAAAAAAAAATTTTGATATCCATTAACACTGAAAGTGAATGCTTTTGGGCGTTGTCCTTCAAGGAACTTACGTATTTGAACATTTTGTAATTACTTAGCGATATAGTGCGGTAATTGTATTGCTGCTGTACGCGACTAACTGTATCGCACTCAATGTACGAGTAAAGTTTGTTTTGATTGCACAATGACAGACAATTTAATTCTGTTTTGAAGCGGGCAAGTGGCTTTTAATTTATTTCGCATCAGCTAGTTTGCTTACTCCTAATACATATAACTTATAGATTCTTTCACTAATTTGCATTAGATTATGTATGCTTTTAACGGTAATGTTATAGGAAAAAAAAATTAATAACTAACTATTGCTGTATTGCATACTAGGGTGGTTCAAAAAGTAAAGTCGGAAGATTAATGCTCTCTCAGATTTCTTATTCGTCCCCGCATTGCATTTGGGTTTTTTGGCGGACCTATAAAATATAGTTACTACGAAAAAATTTCTTGAAGAGAAACAGAGTTTTCCGATCGAAAAATATTGATTTAAAAAAATTCTATACCATTTCTACGAAAAGTTGTTTATTTTCCCATATAAAATTCATGGAAAACCTTAAACGCTCGAGCCACCTCTAAATATTTTTAGATTAAAAAAAATTAGGGATATTTTTTTCGGTATATAACAATCCTAGGGTGTGATAGCATAAATATTTCGATTATACTTTTTCATATGCATTTTTGGACCACCCTAGCGCATACATATGTAATTCTCTTGTAACTGACCAATGTCAACAAATCCGCCCGCTTTAAGTAGGTTTGCCT